>NW_027514436.1:600000-900000 GCF_048772815.1 Callospermophilus lateralis | reverse complement strand
ATGATCTCAGTACAAAGGAAGCTAAAGCTCCTGATAACAACATATGTTTCAAGTGCCCAACCTCAGAGGCAATTTCTCAAGAAGTCTTTAGGCCAGCAGAGCTCCATGTTTATGGAGTGTTCACCCTGTCCCTTACTTTTGGAAACTCCTGTACCACCTTCAAGGTAGTGAAATTCTTAGCATATTACATTCCAGATAAGTATTCACTGATTTTCTAATTCTTCTCCTCTAATTATGTCTTACTTGGGGCGAAGATAATGTCAAGCCATTGTTCTGGAGGAGTGGGAAGATTTTGTGTGGCACATATTTGCATACACATTGGATACATTTTCCAATTTTCCATTTGAAATACTGAATCCCTGACTCTAACCCCTACCATACTAGACTCTGACTACTAATCGTAATATGATAGAGAATAATAACCAAAACAGAATAGAAATACAAGCAGTTCAGAGGAGGCATGGTGTATAGTTGGAATTGCCTTTTGCATTATATAGGGTAGGAGTTATAAATCTAGTCATTTTTTTTGTTGAAATAATTCTCCGTGTGTTTTGAAAGTTAACAAATATGTGAATTCCTGTCTCCTTTTCTCTGTTCCCTATTCAGCACATGTAATTTTATATGCACATATAGAATTGTACCTGGTATCACACGTACATTTTTGTGAGGTGACTGACTTGGCAAATACACATTGTGAGAAGAGATCACTCCTCCTAAATGCTGTTGGAACTGAAAATTCAACCTATGGGTAAGCCTCCTAGTTGAACAACATTATACATAAATCCATGTTCAGTATATGAATATTTTTGGGTCTGTGGATGATATGTATTTCATGAGGAATTTCGATTGGCATATATATTGCTAGTTTTTAATGTCTGTGTGTGTGTGTGTGTATATATATATATATATATATATATATATATATATATATATACTCTCCAGATTTTTCAAAATATGAAATATTTGTGTCTTATTTTGCACTCCCTAAATTCATTCATATTCATGTATGTGGATTTATAATCCAATTTTTAAAAAATTATTCTCAGAAATATTCATCCACCTGAAATACATATTTTTTCCTAGTACTGAAACACTTTTCAGTAAATGGTGCATCCAAATCCTAATATTTCGGCATTGCAAGATGGCTGTGAAGACAGTGTATCACACCCAGTGTACCCTGCCACTGCGCAAGTGAATAACGAGTTAGAGCAATGAAAAACTATCTTGTTAGGATCTTACAGGAAAATGGGTGTTTACCGAAACCTAGAAGAATGATTTCCACCACCGAGGTCCGGTAATTGAGTCTCAAACACAAGCCACTTGTGCAACTGGAGATCCATTCTGATTGATTAACGTGACCTGCCCTGTGTCTACAAATGGTGAGGCACCACCGAGAAGCGACCAGCAAGCAGGGAGAAACGTTGCTGCGGATTCTGTGGAATCCTGCTGGCTGAGCATCCACTGAGCCCCCAGCTGAATTCGGGATTTCAGACGGGGAAGTTAGCAGTACATTTCTATCCCCCAAAGCGGAAACTCCACAAAGGAAACCAACAGCCACCATCTTGGAGAGCTGAAGTAACCACCACCACTCCCTGACAGATTGCAAGAATAAAACAGGTGTGTGTTTCTCAGCTCATCTCACATACAGAGGGGAATTCGCATAAAATATCTCCTAGGCTTTTGGGGGAGGGATAATCAGAGCAAGTCTGCATAAAGACTGGGGGAAAACTAGAGGCACCTGACCTTCATCTCCCCTTCCCATCAGCGGCAAAAATGAAACTTGTCTAGCCAGTGCGGGGCGATGGGCAAGCGAAAAAAATTAAAACAATAGAGTTCCAGGGTTCCCAATAGACACCCTCCCCACCCAACAAACGGCAGACCCAGAGAACAGTTTGAGCTGCCGAGAAGCATCACTCAGGAGAAATCTGGTCTAGCAGGAGAAATCAGGACTAGCAGGATAAACCAGGGGACTAGAGGCCAGGCCCTCCTGACTGGCTGGCTGGAGAACGCCGGCCCACTGCCAGTGTGACTGGGCAACTGGAGACCACCTTCCTGCTGGCGCCAGCCCACCTGCTGACGCTATGTCTTGACGGCTGGAGAACGCGTGCCTGCCGGTGACCGAACGCGCAACTGTGTGGCTAGAGATCACCCACCAGCTGAAGACAGACCACAAGCTGCCCGCGCTACTGGGTGGCTGGAGACTGCCGGCCTGCCAGCGACCGGGAGCTGAAACCAACCAGAGACAATCCAGTCCACCCACCCAATTCGGACACTCCGGCAAGGAGCCTGGGGCCCACCACAGCAGAGAGGTGACATCACTGGAGCTCGGCCGTCAGAATTCCTTAACAGCGGAATCCACTTAAGCAGGCATAGTCTACCAACACAAAGGAGAGAAAACAGAGATATATAAACCCATAACAAATCTATAGAAGAGAGCAGAAACACAGCAATCAAATAGAGCTGGAAAATGACGTGAACATTATGAAAAAACAAGGAAAAACAAGGTGTACAAACAATGAAGGACAACTTAATACTACAGGAGAACCTAGAAGCATCAGAAACAGGGATAGGGAAAAAACTTAAGTCATATCTAACTCAGATGGAAAGGAATAAGAGAGAAGACATGAGGCAGCAAGTCTAAGGATAAAAGTATATTTTGAAAATGAATTAAACAAACAAATTCAAATGGCAAAGAACAAGCTTTACCAGGAGATAGAGATCTTTTAAAAAATCATACAGTAATTCTAGAAATGCAGGAAACTATAAACCAAATTAAAAACTCAAACAAGAATATTACAAATAGACTAGATCAAGTAGAAGTCAGAACATCAGATAATGAAGACAAATTTTGTCAACTTGAAAAGAATATAGTCAACACAGAAAACATGCTTAAATCCCATGAGCAACTATTCAAGAGATATGGGATGTCATAAAAAAAAAACAAAATTGGGAGTCATCGGGATAGAAGAAGGCATAGAAATTCAAACCGAATGAATGAACAACATATTAAATGAAATAATTCTAGAAAACTTCCCAGAGATGAAAGATGGAATGGATTGCCATATCCTGGAAGCCTACAGGACCTCAAACATTCAAAACCATAATAGACAAACTCCAAGACATATAATTATGAAGATAGCCAACATACAGAACAAGGAGAGAATATTAAAAGCTACGAAAGAAAGTAGGCAGATAACATTCAGGGGTACACCAATAAGGTTAACAATTGATTTTTCATCATAGACATTGAAAGCGAGAAGATCTTTGAACAATGTATTTCAAACACTGAAAAATAATGGATTCCAACCAAGAATACTGTATCCAACAAAATTAAGCTTCAGATTTGACAATGAAATTAAGTCCTTCCTGATAAATAAAAGCTAAAAGAATTCGCAGACAGAACACCAGCACTGCAAAGCATTTTGAGCAAAATACTACAAGAAGAGGAATTGAAAAATAGTGCCCAAAACTAACAGCGGGAGGTATCTCACTAAAGGGGTAAGAAAATAACCAAAAAGTAAAAACTACCCAAATTAAAATAAATAAATAAATAAACATGACTGGAAGTACAAATCATATTTCAATTGTAACCTTAAATGTTAAAAATCTAAACTCACCAATCAAGAGACATAGGCTAGTAACCTGGATCAAAAAAATAAATCCAACAATATGCTGCCTTCGAGAGACTCATATGAAAGGTAAAGACATACACAGGCTGAAAGTGAAAGGTTGGGAAAAATCATACCACTCATATGGCCCTCGGAAGCAAGCAGGAGTGGCCATACTCATATCATATAAAATCAACTTCAAACCTACGTTAATCAAAAGGGATAAAGTAGGACACTATATATTGTTAAAAGGAACCATCCACCAACAAGACATAACAATTATCAATTGGTATGCACCAAACAATTGAGCTGCAATGCTCATAAAACAACTCGCCTCAAGTTCAAGAGTCAAATAGACTACAACACAATAATTATGGGTGACTTCAACACACCGCTCTCGCCATTAGACAGATCCTCTATAAAAAACTGAATAAAGAAACTATAGAATTCAACAGCACAATCAATAACCTTGACGTAACCGACATATATAGAATACATCAACCATCATCAAGTGGATACACTTTATTCTCAGCAGCACATGGATCCTACTCCAAGTTAGACCATATATTATGCCATTGGGCAACTCTTAGTAAATATAAAGGCGTGGAGAAAATACCATGCACCATATCTGATCATAATGGAATGAAACTGGAAATCAATGATAAAAGAAGGAAGGAAAAATCCTACATCACATGGAAAATGAACAATATTCTACTGAATGATCAATGGGTTACAGAAGACATAAAGGAGGAGATAAAAATATTTTTAGAATCAAATGAAAATACAGACACATCGTACTGGAATCTATGGGACACAAAGAAGGCAGTTTTAAGAGGGAAATTCATTTCTTGGAGTTCTTTCCTCAAAAAAAGAATAAAACAACAAATAAATAAACTCACAGTACACATCAAAAACCTAGAAAAGGAAGAGCAAAACAACAGCAAATGTAGTAGAAGACAAGAAATAATTAAAATTAGAGCAGAAATCAACGAAATTGAAACAAAAAAAACATTGAAAAAATTGATAAAACTAAAAGGTGGTTCTTTGAAAAAATAAATAAGATTTACAGGCCCTTAGCCATGCTAAGGATGAGAAGAAGAGAGACAACTGAAATTACTAACATATGGAATGAAAAAGACAATATCACAACAGACAGTACACAAATACAGAAGATAATTAGAAAGTATTTTGAAACCCTATATTCCAATAAAATAGAAGATAGTTAAAATATCGACAAATTTCTTAAGTCATACGATCTGCCCAGATTCAGTCAGGAAGACACACACAATTTAAACAGACCAAAAACAAAGGAAGAAATAGAAGAAGCCATCAAAATACTACCAACCAAAAAAAGCCCTGGACCTGATGGGTATAGAGCAGAGTTCAAAAAAACCTTCAAAGAAGAATTAATACCAATACTTTTCAAGCTATATCAAGAAATAGAAAAATAAGGAGCTCTTCCAAATTCATTCTCGGAGTCCAAAATCACCCTGATCCCAAAACCAGACAAAGACACTTCAAAAAAGAAAACTACAACCAATATCTCTAATGAACTTGGATGCAAAAATTCTCAATGAAATCCGTGTGAATTGAATCCAAAAGCATATCAAAATAGTTGTGCACCATGATCAAGTAGGATTCTTCCCTGGAATGCAAGGCTGGTTCAATATACGGAAATCAATAAATGCTATTCACCACATCAATAGACTTAAGGACAAGAACCATATGATCATCTCGATAGATGTAGTAAAAACATTCGACACAGTTCAGCATCCCTTTATGTTCAAAACACTAGAAAAACTAGAAATAACAGGAACTTACCTCAACATTGTAAAAGCTATATATGCTAAACCTCAGGCTAGGATCATCCTAAATGGAGAAAACTGAAGGCATTCCCTCTGAAATCTGGAACAAGACAGGGATGCCCTCTATCACCACTTCTATTCAATTTAGTTCTTGAAATACTAGCCAGAGAACTTAGACAGACAAAAGAAATTAAAGGCATAAAAATAGGAAAAGAAGAACTTGAATTATCGCTATTTGTGGATGACATGGTAATATATTTAACAGACCCAAAAGGGTCTACAAAGAAACTGCTAGAGTTAATAAATGAAGGATATAAAACCAACACGCATTAATCAAAGGCATTCCTGTATATCAGCAACAAAACTTCTGAAATTGAAATGAGGAAAACCACTCCATTCACAATATCCTCAAAGAAAATAAGATACTTGGAAATCAACCTAACAAAAGAGGTGAAAACCACAGAACCCTAAAGAGAGAGATAGAAAAAGATCTTAGAAGATGGAAAAATGTACCCTGTTCATGGATAGGCAGAACTAAATTCATCAAAATGGCGAAATTACCCAAAGTTCTATACAGGTTTAACGCAATGCCAATCAAAATCCCAATGGCATTTCTTGTAGAAATGATAAAGCAATCATGAAATTCATATAGAAAAACAAAAGACACAGAATAGCAAAAGAAATTCTAAGCAGGAAGTGTGAATCGGGAGGTATAGCGATACCAGAGTTCAAACTTTACTACAAAGCAATAGTAACAAAAACAGTGTGGTACTGGTACGAAAACAGGCAGGTGGACAAATGGTATAGAATGGAGGACAGAGAAACCAATCCACAAAATTACAACTTTCTTATATTTGATAAAGTGGCTATAAACATGCAATGGATGAAGGATAGCATCTTCAACAAATGGTGCAGGGAAAATTAGAAATCCATATGCAACAAAATGAAACTGAATCCCGTTCTCTCACCATGCACAAAAGTTAAATCAAAATAGATCAAGGAGCTAGATATCAAATCAGAGACACTGCGTCTCATAGAAGAAAAAGTTGGCTACGATCTATATACTGTGGGGTCAGGCTCCAAATTCTTTAATAAGACATCAATAGCCCAAGAGTTAATAACAAGAAAAAAACAAATGGGACTTACTTAAACTAAAAAGTTTTTTTCTCAAGAAGAGAAACAATAAGAGAGGTAAATAGAGAGCCTACATCCTGGGAACAAATTTTTACCCCTCACACTTCAGATAGAGCCCTAATATGCAGAATATACAAAGAACTCAAAATATTAAACAATAAGATAACAAATAACCCAATCAACAAATGGGCCGAGGACCTAATCAGACACTTCACAGAGGAGGACATACAATCAATCAACAAGTACATGAAAAAATGCTCACCATCTCTAGCAGTCTGAGAAATGCAAATCAAAACCACCTTAAGATACCATCTTACTCCAGTAAGATGAGCAGCCATTATGAAGTCAAACAACAATAAGTGTTGGCGAGGATGTGGGGAAAAGTGTACACTTGTACACTGCTGGTGGGACTGCAAATTGGTGAGGCCAATTTTGAAAGAAGTATGGATATTCCTGGGAAAGCTGGAAATGGATCCACCATTTGACCCAGCTATCACCCTTCTTGGACTGTTCCCTGAGGATCTTAAAAGAGCGTACTATAGGGATACTGCCACATCAATGATCATAGCGGCACAATTCACAATAGCTAGACTGTGGAACCAACTTAGATGCCCTTCAATAGATTAATGGATAAAAAAATGTGGCATCTATACACAATGGAGTATTACACAGCACAAAAATGACAAAATCATAGAATTTGCAGGGAAATGAATGGCATTAGAGCATATTATGTTAAGCGAAGCTAACCAGTCCTTAAAAAATAAATGCCAAATGTCTTCTCTGATATAAAGAGAGCAAATAAGAGCAGAACAGGGAGGAAGAGCATGAGGAAAATATTAACATTAAACAAAGACGAATGGGGGGAGAGAAAGGGAGAGAGAAGGGAAAGCTTATGAAAATTGTAGGAGACCCTCAATGTTACACAAAATCGCATATAAAATGTTGTGAGGGGAAGTGGGGGGGAAACAATGGAGAGAATTGAACAATAGCAGATGAGGTAGAGAGGGAAGATGGGAGGGGAGGAGAGGGTGGATAGTAGGGGATAGGAAAGGTAGCAGAATACAACAGTCACTAATATGCCATTATGTAAAAGTGTGAATGTGTAACCAATGTGATTCTACAATTCGTATTTGGGGAAAAAATGGGAGTTCATAACCCAATTGAGTCAAATGTATGAAAGATGATATATCTTGAGCTTTGTAATGTTTTGAACAACCAATAAAAATAAATAAATAAATAAATAAAGGTTTAAAATTTAGTGGGAAGAAATCAGCTAAAAATGGGTTCAGATGTATTCATTTTGCTATGCAGAAACTTTGTTTTGTGTAGTTGTAAATATCACAAATTTATTTTACCAGAAAATGCACATAAATTGAGATGAAAGGATAATTCACCTATCTTCATGAAAAATTCATAGCATTTTCTACACTTTTCATACTTCATTTTTTTCGTGAATATTTTGACATGGACAAGGTCTAGTCTTAGGCTATTCTTCCAGAATACTACCTCATCTGACAAGTTCGTACAATGTGTTGGATTGTTCTTTTCATCTTTTATTTAATAGTTTCTAGCTGATAATGTGTATTTTTCTTATCTTTATTTGGACATTATCTTTGCATTTTATGTTTTACTGGGGAAGAGACTCATCAAAAGCTCTTTATTATATGTATCAACAATCAAACATTTAGAGCATGCAATTATTCTTAATTTTGCATGAAAATAAATTTGTACCATTTTTCTTATAAAGATGTTGTATTATTAATAATGTCCCTACTGTAATAAGTAACTACTTACAAGAAGAATTAAACAATTGACTTTATATCAATTATGAACATGAAAAGTACTAAAATAAGTATTTGGCAATTAATACACAATTGATAGAAATAGAAATCACAAGAACACCATTTAAAATGTCAGTGCATATGGTCCTTAAATAATAGGTTGTTCAAATAAAATTTCTCTAATTCATAAGAGTTAATATGCCATATTACAGCTTAATGTGATATAAAACCTTAAATTATCAGTATTGATAAATAAGAATGATACCTTTTTACTTAAATATGTTTATTTGATTTTCACTGTAAGATGTTAATTATGGAAGAATTGAGAATTAAGAAAGACTTGGTCTATATTATTTCTAACAGGAAAATCAAAGTACTTTTAAATATATATGTATATATATATAATATATGTAATGCATATGCATGAATATAGATACATATGTGTAATAAATGTATTGTAATATATCTATCAGGTGATTATAATTTTTAGATTTTCTCAAGAAAAAGAATGACTATAAAAAACAGTCTTAAACTTAAATTTCATAGCATACTACTGTTTGTAATGACATGAGAGAAAAATAGATATGGAGGGGAAATGAAAAAGGAAGGGAGAGAAGGGGGAAAATGGGGAAGAAAGTGAGTAAAGAAGAGGGACATGAGTGTATGATGTTAAGATAAAAGTGGAGGGGCTGGGTTTGTGGCTCAGTGGTAACATGCTTTTCTAGCATGTGTAAGGCACATGGTTCTATTCTCAGCACCACATACAAATAAACAAAATGAAGGTCAATCAACAACTGAAAAAATAAAAAATAAAAAAGAAGAAATATTATGAAAATTCCAAGCTTTGATGAATGTTAAATAAAAAAATTATGTTACATAGCCTTATGTAATTTTAGACTATCCAAAATAGTCACTAAATGTTAGATTATTAGTGCTATAACTAAAAATCCATTGATCTTTCCTCTACATTCTGTGGCATGCTAGTGCTAAAATAAATTGTATTATTAATCCCCCCCCAAAATCCTAATATTTCTACAGTAACTGACCCAGTTGAACATCAATGCAAGTAGACATGATGTGCATTTTGACGTTCATTTTTATTCAACACTGGTACATTACTATTTCTTCAGTTTATGCACATCATAGCATATATGTCTCATCAAAATTTCGCAAATTTATAGGCATTTGTTTCACTTTCAATCACTTCCTGCTTGAGAACACATGTATTCCTCCATGTTTCTTGACTGCTCTTTTCATGAGACTTCTTTCCAAACACATTATTTTCGATTTCCATTATCACATTTGAAGCAAAACTCACAAACCCGTCACAATAAACCATAACACTAATATTACCATTAGATGTGTAACTGGTTGGAATGAATGGTTCTATATCAATATAAGATTTCTTACTTAGTTTCAGATATCAATTCAATCCATTATTTAAAGTGGAACCAGTTATATTATTTATTCACAGTACAGTCTATTCACGAATTATCTCTATATTTATAGACACAGGTACACCTCTTTGTACCCCCAATACTAATTTATACGTCCTCAAAATATAGCTCTCAGAAATGGTGGAAGAAATACTCATGTCACCTGATCTACATATACATTTTATCACAGTAATATTCTGGACACAAAAAGCAAAGGTCACACTTATGATTGTACAAAACCTAAATGGAAAGTGAACATGGATTACTAAAAACATCCATGTCCAGGTTGCCTAATGCTCTCAAATGAAAATCCTATTTGTGACTACATATTTGTTTCTTCCAAAGATTATATATTCAAACTCAACCATGTTGAAAATGTCTAATCCTGTCACTCACTTTATACTTTGCCTGATTTTGTAATGTCTCTATTGATATCTGCTTTCCTACATATTTTCCCCAGTTAATCATTGTGACTTCCTCGTCACATGTGCTGATATTTACATTCACTCTCTTAGCGATACCCTACTTCTAAAGAACTTGTTCCAAATCCTACACTCATTCTTCTTCCTAAATTTACCGAATATCTTCCTAATCCTACCGACTATCACTTTTTGACTGGATGTTCTCTTCTACATTCAATCATCCAAGGTGAAAGGTCCTATGCCATTGTATATCGATTTATCTGAAACATCTGTGCAGAATGTAATTCAACGATAAGTATCCCAATCAAGGGACAAATGACCTTCTGGGCTTCAAATCTTACTTAGATTTCTGTTTTCGTACATATATTTCACCTCTATATTCTTGTAAATATCACAGGTTCCCAATACCATTATTCATGCAGCAGAATGGTTCCTAACCCATATCGAACATGTTAATAACACTAATCATACACTGTTCCCTCAATCTAACTTTGCTGAAGAGCAGCGACAGTGTTGGTCTTACAATTCAAGAATGTATGGGATCTTCCACCTGCTGAGAACATCAAAGGTACGTGCAGAAATGATCTCTGGAGAAGATGTAGGCAGCTATGAAGGACCTGAGAGAGCAAAAGACATCTCCATGGCAAACAACCTGGAAGGATGAAGGAATGTGTCTGAATCAGCCTCACTCTTCTTAATGTAGAGTAGACCAAACCAGGCCTGTGTGGAAAGCTCTTCCCAGGTGCGTATGGTTGATATACCATTCTAACATATGAAATTGTCACAGGAAGTAGGGGCAGCCTCCATCTCATGGAACCCTTGGAAGCAACTGTTAGGACAAAGTGGTAGCCAAGGCAGTGACCTCATTCAGTTCCTGAAAGAAGTGACCACACCTCACTTCCTTGGTGATGAAAGTCTCTGAACTTGGGATCCAGGAAGCCAGGCACCCAGAGCCATTACCAATCCCAGTCCCAGTGGTCTCACTTGTTTGAATTTAGCAAAGACAGAGTCAGTCTTTCTTCTTACCTGTTAAGGTCTGTAAACAAGTCAGATTGGCACCTGTTATTTTGCTGGAGAAATGTTAGAGTCTGTAAACAAGTCTGGATGGTGCCTGGCAAAATGCCAGAGGGAGTGGTTTGTGAAGTAACAAAAGCGAGCCATTAAGTGTGAAGATTCCTTATTGGTTGACTGCTGTATCTATTTTATGCTAATGAGATAGGCTGTGTAAAATGTATAAATATCGCTCAGATCTTACAATAAACGGCTCTCATTCCTGCTGCATCAACATACACAAGTTATTCGTCACCCCCAAGGTTATTCTGCTGCAGCGGGACTGCGGCAGATGGTGGCCCGTTACGGGGAGCCCTGGGACACTCACGGGTAAGGGTCGAAAAAAGCTTTCTGTCCATAGATAGGACGGGAGCAATCTGCTTGTCCCTAGGCAGATAGGGCGATAGGAAAAATGACCATTTCGAGAAAATGGAGAAGATTGATGCAGTATGTTTGTGTCTTGTTTTGTCTTGAAATGTTGTATTGTCTTTGTGATGAAAATATGGAAGGGGTGAGAAGTAAATTGATAAGAGAAAAAGGCACCCCAGTGGAACCAAGAATAGTTAGGGCATGTGTTGATAAAAGCCCAGAAACTCTAGTCAGAAAGAAAAAGAAAGTTCAGAAGAAGAAGGATTATCAGGAAAAAAGTTGCAGCAAAAGGCTATTACTGAATACTTTTCGATACTGGAGGGTGCGTGAAATGACAAGGCGGCTGCCACCTGCCCAAGCCGATCATGGCGCAGTAAGAATTTTCCAAGAGGCAGTTGAGGGCTCTTCCCCGCCCCCCTGCCCGGGGGAGCGGATCACCACTGTGAGCCCAAATCTAGACCTGACCTGGAGGCACAGTCTCGCAGGCTTTTGCTCCCTGTGCCCGGAAGAAGTTTGAGCCCAGGATTCTCCCTGGGGCCATCTGGGGCTGCCCAGGATGCTACAGCTGGCAGAAGATGCCACTGGCATCCCTGAAGTTTGATCATTTCCAAGGCCAGTAACTACAATGGGTCTCCCACACCTGCAGGCTGATGAGTAATGAGTACTATTAAGGCTTATTTCAAATGTAAAAAACCTTGAGATAATGTACTAAAATTGTTCAGAAGGTTGTTTTCTTAGTGAAATGCTACAGGATTTTCTTTAGCCATCCGGAGTTCCTGCCTTCGTCCAAGTGCCGGTGAAAACAAAGGTGGAAGAATTTACAATGTTGCTGAGAACTGGAGGAAACTTCGGCTGAGAACCCGAGGAGACTTCGGAGCTATCGCTGTTTCTGCTACTACAACTTAAGCTAGCTGCCTGGAGAACTTACCTGGACTGTGATTTACCTGAACTCTGAGTTAATCTATTGAGACACTGCTTTATCTGGACTGAGACAACAGACTGTAATCTACAACAACTTGTAACTCGGTATCTTTGCTAACGGTGTCATTGCTGGTATAAGTTTTCCAAGGGCTTCTTGCATGGAGCCATCAATTGGATTGGTATTGTAACATGTTGTATCCTCCCTTTCTGTTCCTAGCAGGTTATTTATGGTGTTTCTGTAAAAAACACTATGGTCCTTATTTAAAATAAACAAAAGGGGGAAATGTTAACGTCTGTAAACAAGTCAGATTGGCACCTGTTATATTGCCAGAGAAATGTTAGAGCCTGTAAAGAAGTCTGGATGGCGCCTGGCAAAATGCCAGAGGGAGTGGTTTGTGAAGTAACAAAAGCGAGCCATTAAGTGTGGAGATTCCTTATTGTTTGACTGCTGCATCTATTTCATGCTAATTAGATAGGCTGTGTAAAATGTATAAATACCGCTCTTATTCAACAATAAACGGCTTCCAGTCCTGCTGCATCAGTCTACACAAATTGTTCGTCACCCCCCCGGTTATTTTGCCCAGCCAGCCGGGCTACGGCACTTACCTACTGATGTGAGGATGGCCAAATGCCAGGGAAGCTCTGAAGATGGTTCTTTCCTGATAAAGCAGGTATTGGCTCACCGCTGACTCCTGACTACTTCAAGAGTTGGCAAAGGAAAGCAGATTTGAGACAGAACAAGCAATTTTGGGGAACATAGTATGGCCCACCAGTCAGAGGACACTCTGGATAGTCACAGACCAACTTGCAGGAAAGAGTTGCCTTTGTGGGTGTGGTTGTGGGTTTGTGTATCCCACTGTGTCTGTGGTTATAGACATTAGAAAAGAGAATGCATCAATGGATGTGTTCTGTCTAGTAGAAAGCTTCTCAGCATTCATCCTGCCAAATTTATGAATGGACTACGACTTTCCTTATGAATGGGCAATACCTGCTATCTTCCTAAGTTGCTGTTTTCTTCCTGAATTCTGGCCACTCTCAAGAATAGGCTCATGGTTTTGTGTAAAAGATATGTACCACCTCCAAACTCTGTAACATGGCCTTGTACTGGATAGATGAAGGGAATGGTGAGGAACTCAGAAAACTCAGATATCAGTGTGACCAGTAAAGTGTCAGTGGAGAAACACTGATTTGGGCCTTTTGTTTACCTATTGTTCCGTTGCCCTGAATGTCTGGAAGGTCTTTGCCTCAGTCCACCCCTTTGTGAAGCCTGAAGAAAACAGTTTTCTAATGGAAAATAATGAGCATCACCTGTGGCTCTTTGCTTAATTGCCATGGAAAGGGATGTGTCTGAATCAGCCTTTTGGCCCTGTGTGAGGCTGTGACTTAGATTCTCACCACCTGATGAATCTAAGGAAAGATCTCATGTGTGCATCCAAAACCAAAATGGAAAAAGAGCAGTCTTGTGGATGAAGTCTCTCGCCTTCCTCTGTAAGGTTCCTGATTTCCATCAAGTGAGAATAGGTATCCTTTGGTTCAAAAAGTTTTTCAAAGCCCTGCAGAGGCAAGCCCATAGGTGCTTGGATTTTCTCATGACTCCAATTCACATAAAGAATCTAAACCCCACAGACATTAGGCTCAAATTGGAGAAGCAGAGCAGTATTAATGGCAGGCCTATTTGATCACTCCTTGTTCACAGATAGGTTGTCAAGCCACCCTGACTTTAGACAAATGAGGGTAGGGAGCATATTTTGGATACTGTCTTCAGCTGCGCCCCTCATGGAAACTTCCAGCCAGAGGTAATGATGAGTGTCTATGTGGAAGTAGTTGAGAGCCATGTGGGAGTATTTTGGTTTTAATTGTGGTCATTTGTTTGGCTGATGGAAGAGATGACTGGGTCCACCTTGGCTTGAACTCTGGTGTGAGTCTTCTTAGAGACTGAGTTTGGAAATTACTGCAGAGATGTATTGCCATGAATTGTGTTGGGATTTTTGGAGGCCACACATGGTAGTGGCCTTTGGAAACTGAGATCTAGGTCCAGGGGGCTTCCCACAGAGCACTGGGAATCTGAGCCAGAATATCACATGATTTTATTCTTTAAGACTTGACAGCCATAGTTGATAGTAAAAACACACATGGACCTCACATTGTAGACCTCAATGGGCCTGGCTTCATTTGATCTTTTGGCCACTCTTTGGGAAGTCTTGCCTGTGAGAGTTCTCCAGATGTTTCATTGAAATGGGCTTTCTCACCATTTGATGTTTCCAGAATGAATTAAATCCCACAGTGCCTCCAACCTCATCCTTGAAAAATGGCTAGATAAACATCATAAAAATTTGAAATTCCCATCACCAGGTGTCACTGGATACACTTTGGATTTCCTGTTGCTGATCATGAGTGTACCAGACAGTGCCTTGATTGACTGGGTTTCATGAAAATGGTGTAGAACAGTGATGCAAATAAGTTAAAGTCTGTTGAGTAGTGGGCCTAGAGGAGTGTTTTGCAGGTCTGTGATAAAACTTCTGTGTTGGGATTATGTGGATCTGCCAAAAGGCTTGTAACTGACATGGTGCAGCCAGCAGACCCTTGTATGTAAAGGCATCTTGTTGAATGGAGAGGTTTCAGGTCAATGTTCAGAATCAGGTTGCTATGGTCAAGGGGGCAAGCTATGTGGGATAGAAGCCTGGTTGGTGCATTCTCCTGCAGACCCTGACGCACAACACGTGACAGATCTCCCTCCAGCACTGTGACCCAGTTGAATTTCTTGTATTTCCTGAAGCCAATACCAAACTCCCAGTGCAGCAGCAAGAACACCATGAAAAGTGGAGGATTACCAAATGGCTTCACAGTCCACACGGGGCCACACTTAGCCTTCAGTGGCAAGAGTTTACTTACAAAGAGAGAATTCAGCCTTGCTGCCTCACTTTCTTTGGAAAATGAGAAACCATGTTCTGCAGGTCACATAGATGGAGACCCAGCTTTGGTGGTCTCACTAGAAAGGAAGCCATAGGTCCTGACAACAACATATACTTCAAGTGGCCAACCTCAGAGGCAGGTTCTCCAGAAGTCTTTAGGCTGGCACATCTCCATATTTGTGCAATATTTACCCTGTCCCTTACTTTTGGAAACTCCTCTACCACCTCCAAGATTGTGAACTCGCAATCATGTTCCATTCCTGATATGTATTCACAGATTTTCTAACTCTTCTTCTTTTATTTTGTCTTACTTGGGGCAAAGATAGTGTCAAGGTATTGTTGTGAATGAGAGTAGGAAGATTTTGTGTAGCACATATTTGCATACACATTTGATTCATTTTCCTATTTTACATTCAAAATACTGAATCCCTGACACTAACCCATACCCTACTAGACTCTGACCACTAATCCTAATATGGTGGAGAGAAATAATGCAAACAGAATTGAAATACAAACAGTTCAGAGGAGGCATGGTGTATAGTTGGATTTGCCTTTTGCATGATAAAGTGTAGGTGTTATAAATCTAGTCAATTTTTAATTAAATATTTCACCATGGGTTTTTGTAGTTAACAAATACGTGAATTCCTGTCTCCCTTTCTCTGTAGCCTATTCAGCACATGTATTTTTATATGCACATATAGAATCCTACCTGGTATCACACGTACATTTTTGTGACCTGGCAGACTTGGAGATACAAATTGTGAGAAAAGATCACTCCTCCTAAACGCTGTTGGAACTGAAAATTCAACCTATATGTGAGCTTCCTAGGAGAACAACATTGTACATAAATCCATGCTCAGTACAATAAATAATTTTGCATCTGTGGATGTTATATATTTCATGATGAATATTGATTGGCTTATATATTGGTACTTTTTAATATCTCTGTGTGTGTTTTGGGTATATATATATATATATATATATATATATATATATATATATACACTCTCAAGATTTTTCAAAATATGAAATATATGTGTCTTATATACACTACCGAAATTCATTCATGTTCATGTATGTGGATTTATAATAAAAATTTCACAAGATTATTCTCAGAAATATTCATTCACCTGAACTACATATTTGTTTCCTAGTACTTAAAACTAACTTCAGTGAATGGTGCATACAAATCCTAATATTTCTACAGTAATTGACCCAGTTTAACATCAATGCAATTAGATTCCTATGGAACATAGTGTGTAGTTTGATGTTCATTTTTATTCAACACTGGTTCGTTAATATTTCTTCAGTTTATGCACATCATAGGATATATATTTCATCCACAAATTCACAAATTTATAGGCATTTGTTTCACTTTCAATCACTTCCTGCTTCAGAACACATGTATTCCTCCAGGTTTCTTGACTGGTCTTTTAATGAGACTTCTTTCCAAACACATTATTTTCGATTTCCATAATCACGTTTGAAGCAAATCTCACACAGTCTTTATAATAAAACATAACGCAATTATACAATTAGATGTGTAACTGGTTGGAACGAATGATTGTATATCAATATAAGTTTTTGTGTATATTTTCACATATCAATTCAATCCATTATTTAAAGTGGAAACAGTTATATTATTTATTCACAGTATTGTCAATTCATGCATTAATTCTATATTCATAGACACAGGGTACAAATATTTGTACCGCCAATAATAATTTATACATCTTCAAAATATTGCTCCCAGAAATGGTATAAGAAATACTTATGTCACCCGATCTAAATATACATTTTATCATAGTAATATTCCTGACACAAAATGCAAAGGTCAAACTTATAATTGTACCAAAGCCTAAATTGAAAGTGAGCATGGATTACTAAAAACATCCATGTCCATGTTGCCTAATGTTCTCAAATGTCAATCCTATTTGTGACAACATATTTTTTTCTTCCTAAGATTATATATTCAAACTCAACCCTGTTGAAAATATCTAATCCTATCACTCACTTTATACTTTTCCTGATTTCTTAATGTCTCTATTGATATCGGCCTTCCGACATATTTTCCCCAGTTCATCATTGTGACTGACTCTTCACATGTGCTCACATTTAAATTCACTCTCTATCCGAAACCCTATTGCTAGAGAACTTTTTGTCCAAAACCTATACTCACTCTTCTTTCTGAAACTGAGTATCTTTCTAATAATTCCAACTATCCTTTTTTGACTAGAAGTTCTCTTAAACATTCCATCATCCAACGTACAAGGTCCTATGCCATTGTACATCGATTTATCTGAGACATCTCTGCAGAAAATAATTCAAATCTACGTATCCCAATCAAGGGCCCAATGCCCTTCTGGGCTTCAAATCTTTCCTACATTTCTGTTTTCATACTAATATTTCACGTATATTTTCTTGTAAATATTGAAGGTTCCCAAACATTCCTGCAGAATGATTCCTAACTCATATCGAACATGTTATTAATCCTAACCATACACTGTTCCCTCAATCTAACTTTACAGAAGATTAGGGACAGAGTTGGTCTTTCAATACAGGAATGTAGCAGATCTTCCACCTGCTAAGATCCTCAAAGGTCCATACAGAAATGATCCCTGGAGAAGATGTAGGCAGCTATGAAGGACGTGAGAGAGAAAAAGTCATCTCCATGTAATGGCTCACCGCTGGCTCCTAATAACCTCACAGAGTTGGCCAAGGAGTCCAGATCTGAGACAGGACAGGCCATTTCTGGGAACATAGTATGGCCCACTAGTCAGAGGACACTCCGGATAGTCACAGACCTACTTGGGGGAAGGAGGTGCCTTTGTGGGTTGGGTGTAAGTTTGTGGTCTTTTCTCATTTTCTGAGAATAGGTAGAAAAGGCAGTTTGTTCATTTTGGAGTGGATGGTTTCTAGAAAGTCGTTTGACAAAGAGTGTGTTTCTATGTCTGGGTATCCCAATGTGTTCGTGGATGAAGACATTAGAAAGAGCATGCATCAATGGATGTGTTCTGTCTAGTAGAAAGCTTCCCAGCATTCATCCTTCCCAATTTATAGATGGACTTGGCTTGCCTTCTGGATGGGCAACACCTACTGTCTTTCTAAGTTCCTGTTTTCTGCCTGAATTCTGGCCACTAACCATAATAGGCTCATGGTTATGTGTCCAAGATATGTACCACCTCCAAGCTCTGGGACATGGCCATGTACAGGATAGCTGAAGGGAATTGGAGCATCTCAGAAAACTCGGATATCAATGTGACCAGTAAAGTCTCTGTGGAGAAACCCTGCTTTGGGCCTTTTGCATACCTATTCTTCTGTTGCACTGAATAACAGGAAGGTCTTTGATTAGGCCACGCCTTTGTGAAGCCTGAAGAAAACAGTTTTCAAATGGAAATGAATGGGCATCACCTGGGGCTCTTTGCTTAATTGTTTGGAAAGGGATGTGTCTGAATTGGCCACTTGGCCCTGTGTGAGGCTGTGGCTTAGATACTTAGCACCTAATGGACCTAAAGAAACATCCCATGTGTGCACCCAAATCCAAAATGTCCAAAAAGTATTCATTGTGGACTATGCCTCTCGCCTTCCTCTGTAAGGTTCCTGATCTCCATCAAGTGAGAATAGGGATCCTTTGCATCAAATGAGTACTTCAAATCCCTGCAGAGTCTAGCCCATTGGTGCTTGTGATTACGCATGACTCCAGTTCACATAAAGAATCTAAATCCCACAGTCAGTAAGCCTCAAATTGGAATTGTGGAGCAGTATTAAAGGCAGGGCTCTATGATCATTCCGTGTTCAAAGGAAGGGTGTCCAGGAAACCCTGACTTGTGACAAATGAGGTGCGAGGGTGCTTATTTTGAACACTGTGTTGGTCTGTGCCCCTCATGGAAACCTCCAGCGAGAGGTTATTATTAGTGTCTATATGGAAGAAGATGAGTGCCATGTGGGAGTCTTTTGTTTTTAATTGTGGTCATTTGTGTGGCGGTTGGAAGAGATATCTGGTTCCTTCTGGGCTTGAACTCTGGTGTGATTTCCCTTAGAGACTGAGTTGTGGAACTGTTTTCAGAGAAGTATTGCCATGAACTGTGTTGGGATTTTAGGAGGCCACACATGAGATTCGCCCTTGGAAACTGAGATCTATGCCCAGGGTGGCTTTCCACAGAGCACAAGTAATCTCAGCCAGGATATCACAAGATTTTATTATTAAAGACTTGGCAGCCATAGTTGAGAGTCAAAACACACATGGAGCTCACACTGTAGACCTCAATGAGCCTGGCTTCATCTGACCTTTTGGCCACACTTTGGGAAGCTTTGCCTGTGATAGTTCTCCATTTCTTTTGTTCAAATGAGTTTCCTCGCCATTTAATGGTTCCTGAATGATTGGAAACCCACAGTGCCTCCAACTTCATCCTTAAAAAATAGCTAGATAAATACCACCAACTTTTTGAAATTCCCTTGACCAGGTGGCACTGGAGAACCTTTGGATTCCTGTTGCTGATCATGAGTATACCAGACAGTGCCTTGATTGACTTGGTTTCATGAAAATGGTGTAGAACAGAGATGCCAGTAAGTTGGAGCCTGCAGAGTAGTTGGCCTAGAGCAGTAGTGGGGAGGTGTCTGATATAACATCTGTGGTGAGGCCATGTTTATCTGCCATTGGCTTCCAAATGGCTTGTGACTGACATTGTGCATCCAGCAGACCCTTGTATGTAAAAGCATCTTGTTATATGGAGAGGTTTCAGGGCAATGTTCAGAATCAGGTTGCTATGGTCAATGGGGCAAGCTCTGTGGGAAAGAAGCTTGCTTGGTGCATTCTCCTGCAGACCCTGACCCACCACATGTGACAGAATTCCCTCCAGCACTTTGTCCCAGTGGAACTCCTTGTATTCCAAGAAACAAATACCAAACTTCCAGTGCAGCAGCAAGAAACACCACAAAAAGTGGAGGATGAAAAAACGGCTTTACAGTAAACACGAGGAGACACTTAGCGCGCAGTGGCTACAGTTTACCTACAAAGAGAAAATTCAGCACTGCTGCCTCATGTTCATTGGGAAATAAGAAACAATGTCCTCCAGGTCACATATATGCAGACCCAGTTATGATGGTCTAACTAGATCGGAAGCTAAATCTCCTGACAACCACATATATTTCAAGTGCCCAAACTCAGAGGCAGTTTCTCAAAAGTCTTTAGGCCAGCAGAGCTCCATCTTTGTGCAGTGTTTACCCTGTCCCTTACTTTTGGAAACTCCTATACCACCTCCAAGGATATGAACTCCTGAGCATACTCCATTCCAGATATGTTTTCACAGATTTTTGTAACTCATCTCCTCTAATTGTGTCTTACTTTAAGCGAAGGTGATGTCAAGGCATTGTTCTGGATGAGAGTGGGAAGATTTTTTTGTAGCACATATTTGCATAAATATTGAATTTATTTTTCTATTTTCAATTCGAAATACTGAATCCCTGAAACTAACCCATAACCTACTAGACTCTGACTACTAATCCTAATATGATGGAGTAAAATAACCCACACAGAATAGAAATACAACCAGTTCAGAAGAGGCATGGTGTATAGTTGTACTTTCCTTTTGCATGATAAAGGGTTGGTGTTATAAATCTTGTCAATTTGTAGTTAAAATAGTCCTCTATGTGTTTTTAAAGTTAACAAATATGTGAATTCCTGTCTCCCTTTCTCTGTAGCCTATTCAGCACATGCATTTTCATATGCACATATAGAATACTACATGGTATCACACGTACATATTTGTGAGGTAACTGACTTTGCAAATACAAATTGTTAGAAGAAAACACTTCTTCTAAATGCTGTTGGAACTGAAAATTCAACCTATAGGTGAGATTCCTAGTTGAACAACTTAAATCCATATTTAGTAAAATCAATATTTTGGGATCTGTGGATGATATATATTTCATGGTGAATTTCGATTGGCATACATAATGCTACTTTGTAATGTCTGTATTTAGGTGTGTATGTGTGTGTGTGTGTGTGTGTGTGTGTATTATATATATATTATATATATATATATTTATATATATATATATATATATATATTCACTCTGCTGATTATTCAAAATATAAAATATATGTGTCTTATTATACACTAACTAAATTCATTCATATTCATGTATTTGGATTTATAATCAACGTTTGAGAAGATTATTCTCAGAAATATTCATCCACCTGAAATACATGTTTGTTTCCTAGTACTGAAAACTAACTTCAGGGGATCATATTATGGCGGTGATGGGAGTTCATTACCCCCGTGTACCGCCTCACATTGCAGGAGAAGGACAAGTTAGAACGGCTAAAATCTATCTTGTTAGAAATTTCCAGGAAAATTGGTGTGCTCCAAAACCTACAGGAAGGATTTCCATTGCACAAGAACCAGCTACGGGGGCTCAAACACCAGCGATTAGTCCTCACGGAGGGTCACGCTGCTTATTCAGCAAATCACCCCACGGCTAGTGTCTGCAATGCGCGCTGGGAAACGACGAGAGAGCAACGCAATGATATAGCCCTGTGGATTATGCGGGCTCCTGCCAGCTGTGCAATCACTGTGCTCAGTGTTGAGTTGTGGGTTTGAAACGGGGGAAGGAAGCGGTCCAATTCGGTTTTCCACACCGGTGAGACCACAGAGGAAGATAGCGGTCACCATCTTGGAGAGCTGACGTCACCATCCCTGTTGTCGACTCATCACAGCTCATTCAGATACAGAATAGGTAATTTCAGGCTGCCATTCGCCTTCATCTTGCAGACAAATTACTCAGGGTCAGTGCTGAAGAACCCACGAAAATTGCTTCTTGGATCCTGCTCCTATCAGAACATACACCGAGCCTGGAGCGGCTGAATTCCGGGTCCCGGAACTGCTCTGGCCCAGGGCTAAAGAACCTGCAGAAACTGTTTCTTGGTCTGGGTCCTGCTGAATATTGTAAAGGTAAATGCCAACTGAGCCTTCATAGACAGTGGCAACAGGATTGAGACGGGGCTTGTGAGGGCCGGTCAGGACTCACTCATTGCTTTGGTCACCCGGCAAAGGGAAAGAAATGCTGCCATTCACATGGGATACCAACATGGCAGAGATCTGATGTGATCACAAAGCGGTGGAGGAGATAACTTCATCTATACCAGCGGCGAGAGAAATAGTTGGTCTCCTGGTAAAGAAAGTGAGTCACAAACATCCGAGTCTCTCTCACTTAGTCATCAAGCCAGAGGTGCAGAGTAGAGCTGCCACCTGTGCCTGGAACAGGCCCAGCGACCCACCGGCATGGTAGTCACGTCACCCCAATTGGAGTAGGGGCAGAGCACACCCATGCCTGCAAGGTAGGCAGACGTATGACCGACCGGCAGAACAGGCCCAGGGGCCAGTCAGAATGGTAGACAGAACACCCCAATTGGAGGAGCATCACAGCCGCCAACCGCACCTGCAATGGAGACTTTTCCACTATACAAGAGCAATATAAATATATAGGGGGAAAATTTCAAAAACACAACAGTTTCACCAAGCAGAAAGAAACGCAAGCTGTATGAAAAGACAAGAAAAGAAAGGACCACAAGCAATGCAGGTCAACTCAACTTTAGAAGAGGTAATAGATGCAGCATATGGAATGTCAGATAAAGAATTCAGGATATACATGCTTCATGTGATCTGGAATCTCAAGGAAGACATTAGACAGCAAAAATCAGACAATGAAAGATCACTTCGACAATGAATTACATAAAAAAATCCAAGTAGCAAAGATCAACTATACAGTGAGATAGAGGTTATAAAAAACAAACAAACTGAAATCTTAGAAATGCAGGAAGTAATGAACCATCTTAAAAACTCAATTGAGAATACTACCATTAGAGCAGAATACTTAGAAGATAGAACATCAGACAATGAAGACAAAGTATTTCAACTCAAAAAGAACATATACAGCTCAGCAAGACTGTTAAGAAACCATGAGCAAAAGTGCAAGAAATATGGGATAACATAAAGAGACCAAACATAAGAGTCATTGGGATACAGGAAAGTATAGAGGTCCAAACCAAAGGAGTGAGCAATCTATTCAATGAAATAATAGGAGAAAAATTCCTAGACTTGAAGAATGAGACAAAATCCCAAATCCTAAAAGTCTACAGGATGCCGAACGTGCAATATCATAAGAGATCCACACCTAGACACATGATAATGAAGATACCCAACATACAGAATAAGGAGAGAATTTTAAAAGCTACAAGAGAAAGGAAGCAGATTATAGTTAGTGGTAAACCAACCAGGATAACAGCTGATCTTTCAACACAGACTCTGAAAGCTAGAAGATCCTTTAATAACATATTTCAAACACTGAAAGAAAATGGGTTCCAACCAATAATCATGTATCCAGTGAAATTAAGCTTCAGATGGAAGATGAAATTAAAACCTTCCACAATAAACAAAAGTGAAAAGAATTTGCAGCTAGAAAACCATCTCTTCAAAACATCCTCGGCACAACATTACAGGAAGTGGAAATGGAAAATATCAATGAAAACCAACAGTGGAAGGTAGGACATTAAAGGGGGGAAAATAATCAAAGAGGAAATCAAACTATGTTTAGTAACATAAATAAACAAATATGGCTGGAAGAACAACCCATATCTAAATAATAACCAAAAATCTTAATGGCTTAAACTCACCAATTAAGAGACACAGGCTAGTAGAATGGATCACAAAACAAGAACCAACAAAATGCTGCCTACAGGAGACGCATTTTACAGGAAAAGACATACATAGACTCAAGGTGATACTTGGAAAAATCATATCACTCTTATGAACGTTGGAAACAAGCAGGAGTGTCCATACTCATATCAAATAAAATAGATTTCAAGCCAAAGTTAATCAAAAGGGATAAAGAAGGACACTACATACTACTCAAGAAAACCATACGCCAACAAGACGTAACAATCATAAATATATATGCCCCAAACAATGGTGCAGCTTTGTTCATCAAACAAACTCTTCTCAATTTCAAGAGTCTAATAGACCACAATACAGTAATCATGAGAGACATGAACACACCTCTCTCACCACTGGACAGATCTTCCAAACAAAAGTTGAATAAGAAAACTATAGAACTCAATAACACAATTAATAACCTAGACTTAATTGACATATATAGAATGTACAACCCATCATCAAGAAGTTACACTTTTTTCTCAGCAGAACATGGATCCTTCTCAAAAATACATCATATATTATGTCACAGGGCAACTCTTAGACAATAAAAAGGAGTAGAGATAATACCATGCGTTTTATCTGATCATAATGGAATGAAACTAAAAATCAATGATATAAGAAGGAAGGAAAAATCATTCATCACTTGGAGAATGAACAATAGGTTTCTGAATGATCAATGGGTTATTGAAGACATCAAAGAGGAAATTAAAAAATTCTTAGAGGTAAATGAAAACACAGACACAATATATCAGAATCTATGAGACACATTGAAAGCAGTTATAAGAGGAAAATTCATTGCTTGGAGTTCATTCCTTAGAAAAAGAAAAAAACCAACAAATAAATGATCTCATACGTCATCTCAAAATCTTAGAAAAACAAGAGCAAACAACAGCAAAAGAAGTAGAAGGCAAGAAATAATTAAAATCAGAGCAGAAATTAATGAAATCGAAACAAAAGAAACAATTGAAAAAATTGACAAAACAATACATTGGTTTTTTGAAAAAATAAATAAAATCGACAGACCCTTAGGCATGCTAACAAAGAGAAGAAGAGAGAGAACTCAAATTACTACCATATGAAATGAAAAAGGAAATATAACAAGAGACACTTCAGAAATACAGAAGAAAATCAGAAATTATTTTGAATCAATATACTCCAATAAAATAGAATATAGTGAAGGCATTGATAAATTTCTTAAGTCATATGATGTGCCCAGATTGAGTCAGGAGGATATAGACAACCTAAACAGTCTAATATCAATTGAGGAAATAGAAGAAACCATCAAAATACTACCAACTAAGAAAAGCCCAGGACAGGATGGGTATAGAGCATAGTTTTAAAAAACCTTTAAAGAAAAACAAAAACCAATACTTTTCAAGCTATTTCAGGAAAAATGCAAAAATCCTCAAAAAAATTCTGGCGAAATAGACACAAAATCATATATATAAAAAAAAATGTGCACCATGATCAAGTAGGATTCATTCCTGGGATGCAAGGCTGGTACAATATACAGAAATCAATAAATGTTATTCATCACATCAATAGACTTAAAAATAAGAACCATATGATCATCTCGAGAGATGCGGAAAAAGCATTCGACAAGGTACAGCATCACTTTACGTTCAAAACTCTAGAAAAACTAGGGATAACAGGATCATACCTCAATATTGTAAAAGCAATCTATGCTAAGCCTCAGGCTAGCATCATTCTGAATGGAGAACAATTGAAGGCATTCCCCCTAAAATCTGGAGGAAAACAATGATGCCCTCTCTCACCCCTTCTGTTCAACATAGTTCTCGAAACACTGGCCAGAGCAATTAGAAAGGCTAAAGAAATTAAAGGCATAAAAATAGGAAGAGAAGAACTCAAATTATCGCTATTTGCAAAAGACATGATTCTATACCTAGCAGACCCAAAAGGGTCTACAAAGAAACTATTAGAGGTAATAAATGAATTCAGCAAAGTGGCAGGATATTAAATCACCACGCATAAATCAAAGGCATTTTTGTATATCAGCGACAAATCCTCTGAAATGGAAATGAGGACAATCACTCCATTCACAATATCCTCAAAAAAATAAATAAAATACTTGGGAGTCAACCTAACAAAAGAGGTGAAAGACTTATACAATGAAAACTACAGAACCCTAAAGAGAGAAATAGAAGAAAATCTTAGAAGATGGAAAAATATACCCTGTTCATGGATAAGCATAACTAACATCATCAAAATGACAATATTACCAAAAGTTCTCTATAGGTTTAATGCAATGCCAATTAAAATCCCAAGTTCATTTCTTGTAGAAATAGATAAAACAATTATGAAATTCATATGGAAAAATAAAAGACCCAGAATAGCAAAAACAGCTCTAAGCAGGAAGTGTGAATCAGGCAGTATACCGATACCAGACCTCAAACTATACTACAGATCAATAGTAACAAAAATAGCATGGTACTGGTGCCAAAACAGGTGGGTGGACCAGTGGTACAGAATAGAGGGCACAGAAACCAATCCACAAAACTACAACTATCTTATATTTGATAAAGGGGTTAAAAGCATGCAATGGAGGAAGGATAGCATCTTCAACAAATGGTGCTGGGAAAACTGGAATTCCATATGTAACAAAATGAAACTGAATCCCCTCCTCTCGCCATGCACAAGAGTTACCTCAAAATAGATCTAGGAGGTTGATATCAAATCAGAGACACTGCATCTGGTAGAAGAAAACTTTTGCCACAATCTACATACTGTGGGGTCGGGCTCCAAATTTCTCAATAGGACACCCATAGCACAAGAGTTAATCACTAGAATCAACAAATGGGACTTACGCAAACTAAATAGATTTTTCTCAGCAAAAGAAACAACAAGAGAGGTAAATAGGGAGCCTACATCCTTGGAACAAATCTTTACTCCTCACACTTCAGATGGAGCCCTAATATCAAGAGTATACAAAGAACTCAAAAAAATTAAACAATAAGAAAATGAATAACCCAATCAACAAATGGGCCAAAGACCTGAACAGACACTTCTCAGAGGAGGACATACAATCAATCAATAAGTACATGAAAAAATGCTCACCATCTCTAGCAGTCAGAGAAAAGCAAAACAAACCCACCCTAAGATACCATCTCACTGCAGTAAGATTGGCAGCCATTATGAAGTCAAACGACAACATGTGCTGTCGAGGATGTGGGGAAAAGGGCACACCTGTACATTGCTGGTGGGACTGCAAATTAGTGCAGCCAATTTGGAAAGCAGTATGGAGATTTCTTGGAAAGCTGGGAATGGAACCACCATTTGACCTATTCCCCTTCTCGGTCTATTCCCTAAACACCTAAAAAGAGCATGCTACAGAGATACTGATAAATCGATGTTCATAGCAGCACAATTCACAATGGCAAGACTGTGGAACCAACCTAGATTCCCTTCAATAGATGAATGGATTAAAAATGTGGCATTTATATAGAAGGGCTTTTGACTCACAAGGTGCAGCCAGCAGACCCTTATATGTAAAGGCAAATTGTTATATGGTTTGGTTTCAGGTAAATCTTCAGAATCAGGTTGCTATGGACACAGGGGCAAACTATGAGAGATAGAAGATTGGATGGTGCATTCTCCTGCAGACCCTGACCATACACACGTGACACAACTCTCTCCAGCACTGTGTCCCAGTTGAACTCCTTGTATTTCGTGATGCAAATACCAAACTCCCAGTGCAGCAGCAAGAAAGCCACGAAAAGTGGAGGATGACCAAATGGCTTGACAGTTCAAACGGGGAGACACTTAGGTTCCAGTGTCCACAGTTTACTTAGGAAGAGAGAATTCAGCACTGTGGTCTCATGTTCATTGGAAAATAAGAAACCATGTCCTCCAGGTCACATAGATGCAGACCCATCTTTGAAGGTCTCACTACAAAGGAAGCTAAAGCTCCTTACAACAAAATATATTTCAAGTGCCCAACCTCAGAGAGACTTTCTCAAGAAGTCTTTAGGCCAGCAGAGCTCCATATGTGTGGACTGTTTAACTTTTCCCTTACTTTTGGAAACTCCTTTAACACCTCCAATTTTTTGAACTACTGAGCATATTTTATTCCACATATGAATTCACAGATTTTCTAACTCTTCTCCTCTAATTGTGTTTTACTAGGGTCGAAGGTAATGACAAGGCATTGTTCTTGATGAGAGTTGGAAGATTTTTGCGTAGCATATGTTTGCGTACACATTGGATTCATTTTCCTATTTTCCATTCAAAATACTGAATCCCTGACACTAACCCATACCCTACTAGACTTTGACGATTAATCCTAATATGGTGAAGAAAAATAACCCAAAGAGTATAGAAATACAAGCAGTTCAGAGGAGGCATGGTGTATACTAGGTCTTGCCTTTTGCATGATAAAGGGTAGGTATTATAAAAATAGTCAATTTTTAATTGAAATAGTTCTACATGTATTTTTAAAGGTAACAAATATGTGACTTCCTGTCTCCTTTTCTCTGTAGCCTATTCAGCACATGCATTTTTATACGCACATATAGAATCCTACCTGGTATCACACATAATTTCTTTTGAGGATACTGACTTGGAAGATAAAAATTGTGAGAAGAGATCATTCCTCCTAAACGCTGTTGGAACTGAAAATTCAACCTATGTCAGCTTCCTAGTAGAACAACATTATACATGAATCCATGTTAAGCAAAATGAATATTTTTCGATATGTGGATTATATATATTTCATGATGAAATGCGATTGGCATATATATTGCTACTTTTTAATGTCTGTGTGTGTGTGTGTGTGTGTGTGACTCTCCAAGTTTTTTAAAATATGAAATATATGTGTATTATATACACTCCCTAAATTCATTCATGTTCATGTATGTGGATTTCGAATCAACTTTTCAGAAGATTATTCTCAGAAATATTCCTCCACCTGGAATACATATTTGTTTCCCATTACTGAAATCTGACTTCAGTTAAAGGTTCATACAAATCCTAACATTTCTACATTAACTGACTCAGTTTAACATCAATGCAAGTAGATTACTATGGGACAAGATGTCTATTTTGAACTTCATTTCTATTCAACACTGCTACATTACTATTTCTTCACGTTTAGCCCATCATAGCATATATATTTCATCCACAAGTTCACAAATTTAGAGGCATTTGGTTCACTTTAAATCCCTTCCTGCTTTAGAACACATGTATTCATCCAGGTTTCTTGACTGGAATTTTTTGAGACTTCTTTCCAAACACATTATTTTCGATTTCCATAATCCTTTTGAAGAAAATCTCACACACCCTTCATGATAAACCATAACCTAATATTACCATTAGATGTATAACTGGTTGGAATGAATGATTGTATATCAATATTAGATTTCCTGTATATTTTCAGATATCAATTAAATGAATTATTTAAAGTGGAACCAGTTATATTATTTATTCACAGTATGGTCTACTCATGCATTATCTCTATATTCACAGACACAGCGTAAACCTCTTTGTACCCCCAATACTAATTTATACGTCTTCTCAATATTACTCCCGGAAATGGTTGAAGAAATACTCATGTCACCTGATCTACATATACATTTTATCACAGTAATATTCTGGACAAAACTGCAAAGGTCACACTTATGATTTTACAAAGCCTAAATGGAAAGTGAACACGGATTACTAAAAACATCCATGTCCATGTTGCCTAATGCTCTCAAATATCATTCTTTGGTGACTACATATTTGTTTCTTCCTAAGATTATATATTCAAACTCAATCCTGTTGAAAATGTCTAATTCTAACACTCACTTTGTACTTTGCCTAATTTCCTATTGTCTTCCTTGATATTTGCTTTCCTACATTTTTTCCCTAGTTCATCTTTGTGACTGACTCTTCACATGTGCTGACATTGGCATTCACTCTCTAATCGAAAACCTGTTGCTAAAGATTTTTTTTTTCCAAATTCTATACTCACACTTCTTCCGAAAACTACCGATTATCTTCCTAATCTTACCGACTATCCCTTTTGGAGTTGATGTTCCCTTCTAAATTCAATCATCCAAGGTACAAAGTCTTATGCCATTGTATATTGATTTATCCAAGAAAACTCTACTGAAGGTAATTCAATGCTAAGTATCCCAATCAAGGGCCCAATTCCCTTCTTGGCTTCAAATCTTACCTAGATTTCTGTTTTCATACATATATTTCACCTCTATGTTCTTATAAATATAGCAGATTCCCAATATCATTATTCATCCCTCAGAATAATTCCTAACCCAAATTTAACAAGTTATTAATGCTAACCATACACTGTTCCCTCAATCTAACTTTACAGAAGAGCGGGACAGAGTTGGTCTTACAATACAGGAATATAGGGGATCTTCCACCTGCTGAGAACCTCAAAGGTCCATGCAGATATGACCCCTGGAGAAGATGTAGGCAGATATGAAGGACCAAACAAGGCCTGTGTGGAGAGCTGTTCCTGGGTGCCTATGGTTGATATACCATTCTAACTTGTAAAAGTGTCACATGAAGTAGGGGTAGCCACCAGCACTTGTCCCCGTTGAACTCCTTGTATTTCGTTAAGCAAATACCAAACTCCCAGTGCAGCAGCAAGAAACACCACGAAAATGGAGGATGAACAAATGGCTTCACAGTCCACATGGGGAGACACTTTGCCCCCATTGGCCACAGATTACCTACAAACAGGGAATTCAGTACTGCTGCCATATGTTCATTATTAAATAAGATACCATGTCCTCCAGGTCACATAGATGCACACCCAGCTTTGATGGTCTCACTACAAAGAAGCTATAGCTCCGGACAACAATATAAATTTAAGTGCCCAACCTCAAAGCCAGTTTCTCAAGAAGTCTTTAGGCCAGCAGAGCTCCATGTTTGGGTTGTCTTTACAATGTCCCTTACTTTGTGAAACTCCTCCACCACATCCAAGGTTGTGAACTCCTGAGAATTTCCCATTCCAGATTGGATTTATTTTCCAATTTTCACTTCTACAGTAACTGACCTAGTTTTACATCAATGCAAGTAGATTCCTATGGAATATGATGTGTATTTTGAAGTTCATTTTTATTCAACACTGTTACATTACTATTTCTTCAGTTTATGCACATAATAGGATATATATTTATTCCACAAGTTAGGATGTTTATAGGCATTTGTTTCACTTTCAATCACTTTCTGCTTCAGAACACATGTATTCCTCCATGTTTCTTGACTGGTCTTCTCATGAGACTTCTTTCCAAACACATTATTTTCTATTTCCGTAATCACTTTTGAAACAAAACTCACACACCCTTCATTATAAACCATAACTCTAAGATTACCATTAGATGTATAACTCTTTGGAATGAATGATTGTATATCAATATAAGATTTCCTATATATTTTCAGATATCAATTCAATCCATTATTTAAGTGGAACCAGTTATATTTTTTCCCAGTATGATCTATTTATGCATTATCTCTATATTCATAGACACAGCGTACACCTCTTTGTACCCCCAATACTAATTTATTCGTCTTCACAATATTGCTCCCGGAAATGGTGGAAGAAATACTCATTTCACCTGATCTACATATACATTTTATTACAGTAATATTCTGGACACCAAATGCAAAGGTCACACTTATTATTGTACCAAAGCCTAAATGGAAAGTGAGCATGGATTACTAAAAACATCCATGTCCACATTGCCTAATTCTCTCAAATGTCAATCCTATTCCTGACTACATATGTGTTTCTTCCTAAGATTATATATTCAACCTGAACCCTTTGAAAATGTCTAATCCTATCACTTTATAGTTTGCCTGATTTTGTAATGTCTCTATTGATATCTGCTTTCCTACATATTTCCCAAGTTCATCATTGTGATTGACTCTTCACATGTGCTGACAAACATATTCACTCTCTAACCAAAACCCTATTGCTAAAGAACTTTTGTTCCAAATACTATACTCACTCTTCTTCCTATACCTACCGACTATCTTCCTATACCTACCGACTATCTTCCTAATCCTACCGACTATCCCTGTTTGACTGGATGTTCTCTTGTACATTCAATCATCCAAGGTAGAAGATCCTATGCCATTGATTATAGATTTATTTTAGACATCTGTGCAGAAAGTAATTCAATGCTAATTATCCCAGTCAAGGTCCCAATGCCATTCTGGGCTTCGAATCTTACCTAGATTTCTGTTTTTATAATTATATTTCACCTCTATATTCTTTTAAATATTTTAGGTTCCAAATACCATCATTCATCCAGCAGAATGATTTCTAACCCAAATCAAACATGTTGTTAACCTTAACCATTCACTGTTCCATCAATCTAACTTTACGGAAGAGCAGGGATAGAGTTGGTCTTAAAACACAGGAATGTATGAGATATTTTACCTGATGAAAACCTCAAAGGTACATGCATAAATGATCCCTGAAGAAAATGAAGGCAGCTATAAAGGACCTGAGAGAGCAAAAGTCATCTTCAATGGCAAACAACCTGGTCAGGATGAAGGGTTCTGTCTGAATCAGCCTCTCTCTTCTTAATGTAGAGAAAATGGACCAAACCCAGCCTGTGTGGGTAGCTGTTCCAGGGCGCCTATTATTGATATGCCATTCTAACTTGTGAAAGTGTAACTGGAAGTAGGGGCAGCCTCCTTCTCATGTGACACTTGGAAGCCACTGGTAGGACAAAGTGATTGCCAAGGCAGTAACCTCATTGAGTTCCTGAAGGAAGTGACCTCACCTCACTTCCTTGGTGATTAAAATCTCTGAACTTGGGATTCATGAAGCCAGTCACCCATAGCCAGTCTCAGTCCCAGTCCCAGTGGTCACACTTGTTTGGATTTACCAAAGACAGAGTCAGTCTTTCTTGGTAACTACTGATGTGAGGATGGCCAAATGCCAGGAAAGCTCTGAAGAGGAGCCGTTTCTGAGAAAGCAGGTAGTGGCTCACCTCTGGCTCCTGACACCTTCACAGAGTTAGCCAAGGAGACCAGATCTGACACAGGTCAGGCCATTTCAGGGGAATATAGTATGTCCACCAGTCAGAGGACACTCTGGATATTCACAGACCTACTTGAGTTAAGGAGGTGCCTTTGTGGGTGTGGGTGTGAGTTTGCGGTTTTGTCTAATGTTTTGAGAATAGGTAGGAAAGGCGGTTTGTTTGGATTGGAGTGGACTGTTTCTAGTAAGTCGTTTGACAAGGCGAGTGCTTCTATGTCTGTGTTTCCCACTCTGTCCGTGGTTGTAGACATTAGAAAAGACAATGCATCAAGGATGTGTCCTGTCTAGTAGAATGCTTCCCAGCATTCTTTCTGCCCGATTTAGGAATGGACTGTGGCTCGCCTTATGCATGGGAAACACCTACTAACTTTCTAAGTTCCTGTTTTCTTCCTGAATTCCGGCAAATCTCAAGAATAGGCCCATGGTTTTGAGTCCAAGATATGTACCACCTCCAAGCTCTGTGACATGGCCATGTACTTGATAGCTGTAGGGAATGGGAACATCTTAGAAAACTCAAATAACTGTGTGACCAGTAAACTCTCAGTGGAGAGACCCTGCTTTGGTTTATTTGCATACTTATGGTTATGTTGCCCTGAATGTCAAGAAGGTCTTTGCCTCAGGCCACCCCTTTGTGAAGCCTGAAGAAAACTGTTTTCAAATGGAAATAAATGGGCATAACATGTTGCTCTTTGCTTAATTGCTTTGTAAAGGGATGTGTCCGAATCAGCCTCTTGGGCCTCTGTGAGGTTGTGGCTTAGATTCTCAGCACATGATAGATCTAAAGATAGATTCCATGTGTGCAATCAAAACCAAAATGGCAAAAAAATTAGTCATTGTGGATGAGTCTCTTGCATTCCTCTGTTAGGTTCTTTACCTCCATCAAGTGTGAATAGGAATCCTTTAGGTCAAATGAGTTCTTCAAAGCCCTGCAGAGGTGCTTGTGTTTTCTCAAGACTCCAAATCACATAAAGAATCTATCCCTGAGAGTCAGTAGGCCTGAAATTGGAGAAGGAGAGCAGTATTAATGGCAGGCCTATTTGATCACTCCTGGTTCACAGGAAGGGTGTCCATGTCACCCTGACTTTAGGCAAATGAGGGGCAAGCAACATTATTTTGGACACTCTCTTGGGATGCATTCCGCATGGTAACCTCCAGCCAGAGGTTATGATGAATGTCTATATTTAAGAAGATGAGGGCCATGTGGGTGTATTTTGGTTTTAATTGTGGTCATTCTTGTGGCAGTTGGAAGAGATGACTGGATCCACCTGGGCTTGAACTCTGGTGTCATTCCCCTTAGAGACTGAGTTCTGGAACACACATCAAGGAAGAATTGCCATAAATTGTGTGGGGATTTTAAGAGGCCATGCATGAGAGTCACCCTTGGAAACTGAGATCTATGCCCACGGTGGCTTTCCACAGAGCACTGGGAATCTCAGACAGGATATCACATGATTTAATTCTGAAAGACTTGGCAGCCATATTTGATAGTCAAAACACACATGGACCTCAATTGTAGACCTCAATGGGCGTGGTTTCATGTGACCTTTTGGCCATGCTCTGGGAAGCCTTGCCTGTGAGAGTTCTCCAGAGCTTTCATTGAAATGATCTTCCTCAACATTGAATAATTCCTGAATGAATTGAAATAAACAGTGCCTCCAACTTTATCCTTGAAAATTGGCTAGATAAATACCATGAAATTTTTAAAATTCCAATGACCAGGTGGCACTGAAGAACCTTTGGATGTCCTGTTGCTGATCATGAGTGTACCAGACAGTGCCTTGATTAACTGGTTTTCATGAATATGGTGTAGAACAGAGATGCCAGTAATTTGGAGCCTGTAGAATAGTGGGCCTAGAGCAGAGGTGATTAAGTGTGTGATAAAACATCTGTGGTGGGGTCATGTGGATCTGCCATTGTCTTCCAAATGGCTTGTGACTGACATGGTGCAGCCAGCAGAACATTGTATGTAAACGCATCATGTTATATGGAGAGGTTTAAGGGCAATGTTCAGAATCAGGTTGCTATGGTCACGGAGGCAACCTATGTGGTATACAAGCCCTGTTGGTGCATTCTCCTGCAGACCCTGACCCACCACATGTGACAGAACTCCCTCCAGCACTGTGGTCAAGTTTAACTCCTTGTATTTCATGAAACAAATACAAAACTCTGAGTGCAGCAGGAGACATTATAAAAAGTGGAGGATGATGAAATGGCTTCACAGTCCACATGGGGAGACACATAGACCCCAGTGGCCATAGTTTACCTAAAAAGAGAGAATTCAGCACTGCTGCTTCATGTTAATTGGAAAATTATAAACCATGTGCTCAAGGTCACAGAGATGCATAAACAGCTTTGATGGTCTTACTAGAAAAAAAGCTAAAGCTCCTGAAAACAACATATATTTCAACTGTCCATCTTAGAGGCAGTTTCTGCAGAGTCTTTAGGCTGGCAAATCTTCATGTTTGTGGAGTATTTACATAGTCCCTTACTTTTGGAAACTCCTCTACCATCTCCAAGGTTGTGAAATCCGGAGCAGTTTTCATTTCAGGTATGAATTCAAAGATTTTCTAACTCTTTTCCTCTAATTGTGTCTTACTTGGGGTGAAAATAATGTAAAGTTATTGTTCTAAATGAGACTGGGAAAATTTTTGTGTAACACTAATTTGCATACACATTGATCCATTTTCCAATTTTCCATTTGAAATACTGAATCCCTGACAGTAACTCATACCCTACTATACTCTGACTACTAATCCTAATATGATGGAGAATAATACCCAAACAGAATGAAAATACAAGCAGTTCAGTGGAGACATGGTGTACAGTTGGACTTCCCTTTTGCATGATTAAGGGTAGGTGTTATAAATCTACTCAATTTTTAATTGAAATAGTCCTCCATGTGTTTTTAAAGTTCACAAATATGTTAATATGTCTCCCTTTCTCTGTAGCCTACTCAGCACATGTATTTTTATATGCACATAGAGAATCCTACCTGGTATCACACGTACATTTTCATGAGTTGGCTGAATTGGCAGATACAAATTGTGAGAAGAGATCAGTCCTCCTAAACCCTGTGGGAACTGAAAATTCAAACTATGTGTGAGCTTCCCAGTAGAACAATATTATACATAAATCCATGTTCAGTATAATAAATATTTTTGCATCTGTGGATGATGTATATTACATGATGAATTATGATTAGCATGTATTTATTGATACTTTTTAATGTATATTTGTGTTTATTTAAAAAAATATATATATATATATATATATATATATATATATATATATCTCCAGATTTCTCAAAATATGAAATATATGTGTCTTATACACACTCTGTAAATTCATTCATGTTCATGTATATGGATTTATAATCAACTTTTCAGAAGATAATTCTCAGAAATATTCATCCACCTGAAATACATATTTGTTTCCCAGTACTGAAAACTAACTTCAATCAATGGTGTTTACAAATCCTAATATTTCTACAGTAACTGACCCAGTTTAACATCAATGCCAGTAGATTCCAATGGGACATGATGTCTATATTGACCTTCATTTTAATCCAACACTGGTGCATTACTATTTCTTCAGTTTTTGCACATCATAGGATATGTATTTCATCCACAAGTTCACAAATATATAGGAATTTGTTTCACTTTCAAACACTTCTTGCTTCAGAACACATGTATTCCTCCATGTTACTTGATTCATCTTTTCATGGGACTTCTTTCCAAATACATTATTTTCAATTTCCATAATCAATTTCGAAGCTAAACTCACACACTCTTCATGATGAACCATAACATTAATGTTAACATTAGATGTATAACTGGTTGGAATGAAAAATTGTATATCAATATAAGATTTCCTCTATATGTTCACGATTCAATTCAATCCATTATTTAAAGTTGGAACCAGTTATGTTTTTTTATTCACAGTATTGTCTATTAATGCATTATCTCTATATTCATAGATACAGTGTACTCCTCTTTGTCCCTTCAATACTAATTTATACGTCTTCAAAATATTGCTCCCAGAAATGGTGGAAGAAATACTCATGTCACCTTATCTATATATAGATTTCATCACAGGAATATTCTGGACACAAAAAGCGAAGGTCACACTCATGATTGTATCAAAGCCTAAATGCCAAGGGAGCGTAGATTACTAAAAAGAACCATGTCCAGGTTGCCTAATGCTCTCAAATGTAAATCCAATTGGTGACTACATATTTGTTTCTTCCTAAGATTATATATTCAACCTCAAACATGTTGAAAATGTCTAATCCTATCACTCACTTCATACTTTTCCTGATTTCGTAATATCTTTATTGATACCTGCTTTCATACATATTTCCCCCAGTTCATCATTGTGACTGACACTTCACATATGCTGACATTTACATTCACTCTCTACCCGAAACCCTATTGCTAAAGAACTTTTGGTCCAAATCCTATACTCACTCTTCTTTCTAAACCTACTGACTATCTTCCTAATGCTACTGACTATAGTTTTTTGACTCGATGTTCTCTTCCACAATCAATTATCCAAGGTATAAGGTCCTATGACATTGTATATCAATTTATCTGAGACACATGTGCAGAACATAATTCAAACCTAAGTATCCCACTCAAGGGCCCAGTTCCCTTCTGGCTTCCAATCTTACCTAGATTTCTGTTTTTATACTTATATTTTACCTATATATTTTTGTAAATATCACAGGCTCCCAATACCATTATTCATCCGGCAGAAAGATTCCTAACGCAAATCAAACATGTTATTAACCCTAAACATACACTTTTTCCTCAATCTAACTTTACAGAAGAGGAGGGACAGAGTTGGTCTTACAATACAGGAATGTAGGGGATCTTCCACCTGCTGAGGACATCAAAGGTATATGCAGAAATGATCCCCTGAGATGATGAAGGAAGCTATGAAGGACCTGAGAGAGCAAAAGACATCTTCCATGGCAAACTATCTGGTCAGGATGAAGGGATGTGTCTCAATCAGCCTCTACCTTCTTAATGTAGAGAAGATGGACCAAACCAGGCCTGTGTGGAGAGTTGTTCCCAGGTACCTATGGTTGGTATACCATTCTAACTGTGAAAGTGTGACAGGAAGTAGGGACAGCCTCCATCTCATGGGACTTTTAGATGTAACTTTTAGGACAAAGTGGTTGCAAAGTCAGTGACCTCATTCAGTTCCTGAAGGAAATGACCTCACCTCACTGCCTTGGTGATGGAACTCTCTGGACGTTTGATCCTGGAAGACAGGCACCAAGAGCCAGTCAGAGTCCCAGTCCCAGTGGTCTCACTTGTTTTGATTTATCAAGAACAGAGTCAGTCTTTCTTAGTACCTACTGATGTGACGATGGCCAAATGACAGGAAAGCTCTGAAGAGGAGCTTTTCCTGGGAAATCAGGTAGTGGCTCACCCATGGCTCCTAACAACTTCAAAGTGTTGGCCAAGGAGACTAGATCTGATACAGGACAGGCCATTTTGGGGGAACATACAATGGCCCACCATTCCGAGGACACTCTGGATAGTCACAGACTTACTTGAGCAAAGGAGGTGCCTTTGAGTGTGTGTGTGTGGGTTTGTGGTTTTGTCTCATGTTCTGAGAATAGGAAGGAAAGGCTCTTTGTTTGGATTGGTGTGGACTGTTTCCAGTAAGTCGTTTGACAAGGCGAGTGCTTCTATGTCTGTGCATCCCACTCTGTCCGTGGTTGTAGACATTAGAAAAGAGAATGCATCAATGGATGTGTCCTGTCTAGTAGAAAGCTTCCAAACATTCATCCTGCCCAATTTACAAATGGACTGCAGCTTGTATTATTGAAGGGCAACATCTGCTCTCTTACTAAGTTTCTGTTTTCTTCCTGAATTCTGGAAACTCTCCAGAATAGCCTCATGGTTTTGTGTCCAAGATATGTACCACCTCCAAGCTCTGTGATATGGTGATGTACTGTATAGCTGAAGGGAATGGCGACCATCTAAGAAAACTCAGATATCAGTGGGACCAGGAAAGTCTCAGTGGAGAAACCCTTCTTTCGGGCTTTTGCTTACCTATTGTTCTGCTGCCCTGAATTTCAGGAAGGTTTTTACCTCAGGACACTCATTTGTGAAGCCTGAAGAAAACAGTTTTCAAATGGAAATGAATGGGCATCACCTGTGGCTCTTTGCTTAATTTCATTGGAAATGGATGTTTCTGAAACAGCCTCTTGGCCCTGTGTGAGGCTGTGGTTAGATACTCAGCACCTTATACATCCCACGTGTTCATCCAAAACCAAAATGGCCAAAAGAGCAGTCCTTGTGGATGAAGTCTCTCCCTACCTCTGTAAGGTTCCTGACCTCTATCAAGTGAGAATAGGGTGCCTTTGGGTCAAATGAGTTCTTCAAAGCCCTTCAGAGGCTAGCCCATAGGTGATTCCAATGATTCCAATTCACATGAAGATTCTAAACCCCACAGTCAGTAGTCCTCAAATTGGAGAAGCAGAGCAGTATTAACGGCAGGCCTATTTGATCAGTCATGGTTCACAGAAAGGTGTTCAGGCCACCCCAACTTTAAGCAAATGAGGGGCAAGGGAGCTTATTTTGGACACTGTCTTGGGCTGTGACCCTCATGGAAACCTCCATCCAGAGGTTAAAATGAGTGTCTATATGGAAGAAGATGATGGCCATGTGGAAGTGTTCTGGTTTTAATTGTGGTTATTAGTGTGGTTGTTGAAATATATGACTGGCTCCACCTGGTCTTGAACTCTGGTGTGATTCCCCTTAGAGACTGAGTTCTGGAACTGATCTCAGAGAAGTATTGCCATGAGTTTTGTTGGGATTTTAGAAGGCAATGCATGAGAGTCACCCTTGGAAACTGAGATCTGTGCCCAGGAAGGCTTTCCACAGAGCACAGGGAATCTCAGCCAGGTTATCACATAATTTTTTTCTGAAAGAATTAGCAGCCATAGTTGAGAGGCAAAACAGGCAAGGATTTTACATTGTAGACCTCAATGGGCCTGGCTTCATGTGACCATTTGGCAACACTTTGGGAAGCCTTGCCTGTGAGAGTTATCCAGAGCGTTCATTGAAATGGGCTTCCTCACCATTTAATGGTTACTGAATTAAATGAAACCCTCAGTGCCTACAACTTCATCCTTGAAAAATGGGCTCGATAAATACCATGAAATTTTTGAAATTCCCATGACCAGGTGGCACTGGAAAACCATTGGAGATCCTGTTGCTGATCATGAGTGTACCAGAAAGTGCCTTGATTGACTGGGTTTCACAAAAAAATTGTGTAGAACAGAGATGCCAGTAAGTTGGAACCTGCTGAGTAGTGGGCCTAAAGCAAAGGTGGGTAGGTGTGAGATAAAATATCTCTGGTGGATTCATGTGGATCGGACGTTGGCTTTCAAATGGCTTGTGACTGACATGATGCAGCCAGCAGACCCTTATATGAAAAGGCATCTTGTTATATGGATAGGTTTCTGGGCAATGTTCAGAATCAGGTTGATATGGTCAAGGGGGCAAGCTATGTTGGACATAAGCCTGGTTGGTGCATTCTCCTGCAGACTCTGTCCCACCACACGTGACAGAACTCCCTCCAGCACTGTGTCCCAGTTGAACTCCTTGTATTTCATGAAGCAAATACCAAACTCCCAGTGCAGCAGCAAGAATCACCACGAAAAGTAGAGTATGACCAAATGGCTTCACAGTCCACACGAAGAGACACTTAACCCCCAGTTGCCACAGTTTACCTACAAAGTGAGAATTCAGCACTGCTGCCTCATTTTCATTGGAAAATAAGATACCATGTCCTCCAGGTCACATAGATGTTGACCCAGTTTTGATGCTCTCACTACATAGGATGCTAAAGCTACCGACAACAACATACATTTCAAGTGTCCCAACTCAGAGGCAGTATCTCAAGAAGTCTTTAGGCCTGCAGAGCTCCATGTTTGTGGAGTGTTTACCTTGTCTTTTATTTTTGGAAAGTCATCTACCACCTCCAAGGTTGTGAACTCCTGAGCATATTCCATTCCGGGTATGTATTCACAGATTTTCTAACTCTTATCCTCTAATTGTGTATTTCTTCCAGCGAGGGTAATATCAAGCGATTGTTCTTAATGTGAGTGGGAAGATTTTTGTGTAGCACATATTTGCAAACACATTGGGTTTACTTACCTATTTTCCATTCGAAATACTGAATCTCTGACACTAACCCATACCCTACTAGACTCTGACTACTGATCCTTATATGATGGAGAATAGTAACCCAAACAGAATACAAATACCAGCAATTCAGAGAAGGCATGATACGTAGTTGGACATCCCTTTTGGATTATATTGTGTAGGAGTTAAAATATATATTTAATGTTTATTGACATAGTTCTCCATGTGTTTTTAAAATTAACAAATATGTGAATTCCTCTCTCCCTTTTCTGTAGCCTATTAAGCACATGTATTTTTATATGCACAAATAGAATCCTACCTGGTATCACATGTACATTCTTCTGAGGTGGCTGACATGGCAGATAAAAATTGTGAGAAGAGATCACTCCTCCTAACCTCTGTTGGAACCGAAAATTTAACCTATGGTTGAGCTTCCTAGTTGACCAACATTATGCATAAATCCATTTTCAGTAAAATGTATATTTTTGGATAAGTGGATGTTATATATTTAATGATGAATTTCGATTGGCATATATATTGCTACTTTTTAATGTCTCTGTGTGTGTGTGTTTGTGTGTGTGTGTGTGTGTGTGTGTATATATATATATATATATATATATATATATATATATGTATATATATACTCTCCAGATTTTTCAAAATATGAAATATATGTGTCTTATTATACACTTCCTAAAATCATTTATATTCATGTATGAGGATTTATAATTAACTTTTCACAAGATTATTCTCAGAAATATTCATCCACCTGAAATACATATTTGTTTCCTAATACTGAAAACTAACTTCAGTGAATGGTGCATACAAATCATAATATTTTGACATTGCAAGAGGGCCGTGAATAGGGAGCATCATACCCATTGTACCGCGCCACTGCGCAGGTGACTAACGACTAAGAACGACAAAAAACTATCTTGTTAAGAACTTACAGCAAAATGGGGGTGCACTGAAACCTAGAAGAAGGATTTCTAGCACTGAGGTACGGTAAATGAGTCACAAACATGAGCCAACTCTGCGACCGGAGATCCTGTCTGACTGATCTGCGTGACCCGTCCAGTGGCTACAGACAGCAGGGCACCACCGAGATGCGATCAATAATCACGGAGAAACGTTGATGCAGATTCTGTGGAATTCTGCCAGTAGAGTCCCCACTGAGCCCTGGGCTGAGTTCAGGGTTTCAGATGGGGAAGGAAGTGGTACAGTTCTAACCCCCACAATAGAAACTCCACAAAGGAAACCAACGGCCACCATCTTGGTGAGCTGAAGTAACGACAGCCACTCCCCTACAGATTGCAACAATAAAACAGGTGCTGTTACTCAGCTCATTTCCCATACTTCGGGGAATTTGCATCAAATCTCTCCTAGGCTTTCTGGGGGAGAGATTATCAGAGCGAGCCTGCATAAAGACAGGGGAAAACTAGAGGCACCTTACTTTCAACTCCCCCTCCCATCAGTGGTGAAAAAAACCTGTCTAGCCAGCGCTGAGAGAGGGGCAAGCGGAAAAAAAAAATCTAAACAATAGAGTGCCGGTGTTCCCAATAGCCAACTGTGCAATCAGAGATCCGGGCTGATTGAATCATGCAGCCAGGCCTGCTGTTACACATGGCGGGGCACCACCGAGAAGTGACCTGAAGCAGGGAGAAATGTTGCTGCGGATTCTGTGGAATCCTGCCGGCTGAGCTCCCACTGATCCCCGGGCTGAGTTTGGGAATTCAGACAGGGAAGAAAGTGGTATAGTTCTATCCCCCACAAAAGAAACTCCACCAAGGAAACCAGCGGCCACCATCTTTGAGATCTGAAGTAACCACCGCCCCTCTCCAATAGATTGCAACAATAAAACAGATGTGTGTTACTCAGCTCATCTCTCATACAGCGGGGAATTCGCATAAAATGTCTCCTAGGCTTTCCGGGGGAGGGTTAATCAGAGCAAGCCTGCATAAAGACGCAAGAAAAACTAGAGACACCTGACTTTTGACTCCCCCTACCATCAGTGGCAATAACAAAACGTGTATAGCCAGTGCTGGGGGAGGGGCAAGCAGAAAAAATCAAAACAATAGAGTGTCTGGGATCCCAAAAGAAACCCTCCACACCCAACAAACGGCAGGCACAGAGTACAGTTTGAACTGCCGAGAGGCATCACTCAGGGGAAATCTGGTCTAGAAAAAGAAACCAGGACAAGCAGGAGAAACCAAAGGACTAGAGGGCAGGCCCTTGTGACTGGGCGGCTGGAGACCGCATGCCCGCACGTGACATTCCACCCACTGCCTGAGTGACTGGGGGGCTGAGGAATGCCCGCCCGCCGGCAACCGAGCGTGAGACTGCGTGGCTAGAGATTGCCAACCCAACGGCGACCGCCCACCTGCTGCCCGTGTGACTGGGCGGCTGGAGACCGCCTGCCCGCTGGCGACCAACCGCGCAATTGGGTGGCTGGAGACCACCCGCCTGCCAGTGACCCAGAGCTGAAACAAACCAGAGACAGTCAAGTCCCACCCCCCAATTCGGACACCTCGGCAAGGAGCCTGGGGCCCGCCAAAGCAGAGAGGTGACATCACTGGAGCTCGGCCTTCGGAATTACTTCCAAGCGGAATCCACTTTAGGAGGCATAGTTTACCAACACAAAGGAGAGACAACAGAGATATACAACACCAAAACAAATCTAAAGAATAAAGCAGAAACACAGCAATCAAATAGAGCTGGAAAGTAACGTGAACATCATGAAAAAACAAGGGCAAAAAAGGAGTACAAACAATGCAGGACAACTTAATTCTACAGGAGGACCTTGAAGCATCAGAAACAGGGATAGGGAAAGAACTCAAGGCATACCGAACTCAGATGGAAAGGAATATTAGAGAAGACATGAGGCAGCAAGTCCAAGCAATAAAAGTATATTTTGAAAATGAATTAAACAAACAAATTCAAATGGCAAAGAATGAGCATTACCAGGAGATAGAGATCTTAAAAAAAATATTAAACAGTAATCCTAGAAATGCAGGAAAATATAAACCAAATTAAAAACTCAAACGAGAATATTACAAATAGACTAGATCAAGTAGAAGTCAGAACATCAGATAATGAACACAAAGTTTATCAACTTGAAAAGAATTGAGTAAACACAGAAAAGATGCTTAAATCCCACCAGGAATTTATTCAAAAGATATGGGATGTCATAAAAAAACAAAAAACAAATTTAAGAGTCATCAGGATAGAAGAAGGCATAGAGATTCAAACCAAAGGAATGGACAACATATTAAATGAAATAATTCTATAAAACTTCCCAGAGATGAATGATGGATTGGATTGCCAATTCCTGGAAGCCTACAGGACCCCAAACATTCAAAACCAAAATAGACCAACTCCAAGACTTATAATTATGAAGATAGCCAACATACAGAACAAGGAGAGAATATTAAAAGCTACAAGAGAAAGGAGGCAGATTACATTCAGGGGTAAACCAATTAGGTTAACAACTGATTTTTCATCACATTCGTTGAAAGTGAGAAGATCCTGGAACAATGTAATTCAAATGCTGAAAAAAAAAAAAGAATTCCAACCAAGAATACCATATAAAGCAAAGTTAAGCTTCAGATTTGACAATGAAATTAAAGTCTTTCACGATAAACAAAAGCTAAAACAATTCTCAGCCAGAAAACCAGCACTGCAAAGCATTTTGTGCAAAATACTACAAGAAGAAGAGTTAAAAAAGAGTGCCCAAAACTAACAGTGGGAAGTATCTCAGTAAAGCGGGAGGAAAGTAACCAAAAAAGTAAAAACTATCCAAAAGTAAAAACTATTTATTTATAATAAATAAATAAACATGACTGGAAGTACAAATCATATTTCAATTGTAACCTTAAATGTTAATGGCCTAATTTCACCAATCAAGAGACATGTGCTAGTGACCTGGATCAAAAAAACAAATCCAACAATATTCTGCGTTCAGAAGACTCATATGATAGGAAAAGACATACACAGGCTGAAGGTAAAAGGTTGGGAAAAATCATAACACTCACACGGCCCTCGGAAGCAAGAAGGATTTGCCATACTCATATGGAATAAAATCAACTTCAAACCTAAGTTAATCAAAAGGGATAAAGAATGACACTATATTCTGTTAAAAGGAATCATCCACCAACAAGAAAAAAACAATTATCAATTTGTATGCACCAAGCAATGGAGGTGCAACGTTCATAAAACAAACTCTCCTCAAGTTCAAGAGTCAAATAGACTACAACACAATAATTATGGGTGACTTCAACATACCACTCTCGGCATTAGAGAGATCCTCTAGACAAAAACTGAATAAAGAAACTATAGAACTCAACAGCACAATCAATAACCTAGACTTAACCGACATATATAGAATATATCAACCATCATCAAGTGGATACATGTTCTTCTCAGCAGCACATGGATACTACTCAGAGATACACCATATATTATGCCATAGGGCAATTCTTAGTAAATATAAAGGCATGGAGATTATACCGTGCACCATATATGATCATAATGGAATGAAACTGGAAATCAATGAGAAAAGAAAGAAGGAAAAATCCTACATCACATGGAAAACGAACAACATGCTACTGAATGATCAATGGGTTACAGAAGACATAAAGAAGGAGATAAAAAAATTCTTAGAGACAAATGACAATACAGACACAACATACCGGAATCTATGGGACACAATGAAAGCAGTTTTAAGAGGGAAATTCATTTCTTGGAGTTCTTTCCTCAAAAAAAGAAAAATACAACAAATAAATGAACTTAAACTACACCTCAAAAACCTAGAAAAGGAAGAGCAAAACAACAGCAAATGTAGTAGAAGACAAGAAATAATTAAATTTAGAGCAGAAATCAATGAAATTGAAACAAAAAAAAGTTGAAAAAATTGATAAAACTAAAAGTTGGTTCTTTGAAAAAATAAATAAGATCGACAGGCCCTTAGCCATGCTAAGGAAAAGAAGATGAAAGAGAATTCAAATTACTAAAATATGGGATGAAAAAGGCAATATCACAACAGACACTACAGAAATACAGAAGATAATTAGAAAGTATTTTGAAACACTATATTCCAACAAAATAGAATATTGTGAAGATATTGATAAATTTCTTAAGTCATACGATCTGCCCAGATTGAGTCAGGAAGACACAAACAATTTAAACAGGCCAATAACAAAGGAAGAAATAGAAGAGGCAATCAAAAGACTACCAACCAAAAAAAAGCCCTGGACCGGATGGGTATACAGCGGATTTCTACAAAACCTTCAAAGAAGAATTAAAACCAATATTTTTTCAAGCTTTTTCAAGAAATAGAAAAAGAAGGAGCTCTTCCAAATTCATTCTATGAGGCCAACATCACCCTGATCCCGAAACCAGACAAAGACACTTCAAAGAAAGAATACTACAGACCAATATCTCTAATGAACTTGGATGCAAAAATTCTCAATAAAATCCTGACGAATCAAAAACAAAAGCATATCAAAATAATTGTGCACCATCATCAAGAAGGATTCATCCCCGTGATGCAAGGATGGTTCAATATACGAAAATCAATAAATGCCATTCACCACATCAATAGAATTAAAGACAAGAACCATATGATCCTCTCGATAGATGCAGAAAAAGCACTTGACAAAGTTCTGCATCCCTTTATGTTCAAAACTCTATAAATACTAGGGATAACAGGAACTTACCTCAAAATTATAAAAGCTATATATGCTAAACCTCAGGCTAGCATCATCCTAAATGGAGAAAAACTGAAGGCATTCCTTCTAAAATCTGGAACAAGACAGGGATGCCCTTTATCACCACTTCTATTCAATTTAGTTTTGAAATACTAGCCAGAGCAATTAAACAGACCAAAGAAATTAAAGGCATAAAAATAGGAAAAGAAGAATTTAAAGTATCACTATTTGAAGATGACATGATAATATATTTAACAGACACAAAAAGGTCTACAAAGAAATGGCTAGAGTTAATAAATGAATTCAGAAATGTGGCAGGATATATAATTAACACGCATAAATCAAAGGCATTCCTGTATAACAGCAACAAAACTTCTGAAATGGAAATGAGGAAAACCACTCTATTCACAATATCCTCAAATAAAATAAGATACTTGGCAATCAACCTAACAAAAGAGGTGAAAGATTTATATAATGAAAACTACAGAACTCTAAAGAGAGAGATAGAAGAAGATCTCAGAAGATGGAAACATGTGCCCTGTTCATGAATAGGCAGATCTAACAACATAAAAATGGCAATATTACACAAAGTTCTCTACAGGTTTAATGCAATGCCAATCAAAATTCCAACGGCATTTCTTGTAGAAATAGATAAATCAATCATGAAATTCATATGGAAAAACAAAAGACCCAGAATAGCAAAAGCAACTCTAAGCAGGAAGTGTGAATCTGGAGGTATAGCGATTCCAGAGTTCAAACTGTACTACAAAGCAATAGTAACAAAAACAGCATGATACTGGTACCGAAAAAAGCAGGTGGACCAGTGGTACAGAAGAGAGGACACAGAAACCAATCCACAAAATTACAACTTTCTTATATTTGATAAAGGGGCTAAAAGCATGCAATGGAGGAAGGGTAGCATCTTCAACAAATGGTGCTGGGAAAATTGGAAATCCATATGCAACAAAATGAAACTGAATTCCCTTCTCTCGCCATGCACAAAATTTAACTCAAAATGGATCAAGGATCTAGATATAAAATCAGAGACACTGCATTTCATAGAAGAAAAAGTTGGCTACGATCTACATACTGTGGGGTCGGGCTCCAAATTTCTTAATAGGACGCACATAGCCCAAGAGTTATTAACAAGAATAAAAAAATGAGACTTACTTAAACTAAAAAGTTTTTTTTCTCTGCCAGAGAAACAATAAGAGAGGTAAATAGAGAGCCTACATCCTGGGAACAAATTTTTACCCCTCACACTTCAGATAGAGCCCTAATATCCTGAATATACAAAGAATTAAAAAAAAAAACTATCAATAAGATAACAAATAACCTAATCAACAAATGAGGCAAGGACCTGAAATGACACTTCACTGAGGAGGACATACAATCAATCAACAAGTACATGAAAAAATGCTCACCACATCTAGCAGTCAGAGAAATGCAAATCAAACCCACCCTAAGATACCATCTCACTCCAGTATGATTGGCAGCCATTATGAAGTCAAACAACAAGTGTTTACGAGGATGTGGGGAAAAGGGGACACTTGTACACTGCTGTTGGGACTGCAAATTGGTGAGGCCAACATGGAAAGCAGTATGGGAATTCCTGGGAAAGCTAGGAATGGATCCACCATTTGAACCAGCTATCGCCCTTCTCGGACTATTCCCTGAGGATCTTAAAAGAGTGTACTAAAGGGATACTGCCACATCAATGATCATAGTGGCACAATTCACAATAGCTAGACTGTGGAACCAACCTAGATGCAATTCAATAGATGAATGGATAAAGAAAATGTGGCATCTATACACGATGGATGCAGCACTAAAAAATGACAAAATCATAGAATTTGCAGGGAAATGGATGGCATTAAAGCAGATTATGCTAAGAGAAGCTAGCCAATCCTTAAAAAAAATGGCAAATGTCTTCTTTGATAAAAAGAGAGTAACTAAGAATAGAGCAGTGAGGAAGAGCATGAGGAAAAGATTAATATTAAACAAAGATGAGTGGGAGAGAGAAAGGGAGAGAGAAGGGAAAGCATATGGAAATGGTAGTAGACCCTCATTGTTACATAAAATTACATATAAGACGTTGTGAGGGGAAAGGCGGGAACAAGAGAGAGAAGTGAAGAATAGCAGATGAGGAAGAGAGGGAAGATAGGATGGGAGGGGAGGGGGGATAGTAGGGGATAATAAAGGTAGCAGAGGACAACAGTCACTAATATGACATTATGTAAAAATGTGAATGTGTAACTGATGTGATTCTGCAATTCGTATTTGGGGAAAATTGGGAGTTCATAACCCATTTGAGTCAAATGTATGAAAGATGATATATCATGAGCTTTGTAATGTTTTGAAATACCAATAAAAATAAATAAACAAAGGTTTAAAATTGAGTGGGAAGAAATCAGCTAAAAAAGAGTTGAGATGCATTCATTTTGATAAGCAGAAAGTTTGTTTTGTGTAGTTGTAAATATCACAAATTTATTTTACCAGAAAACTGGCTTTTAAAAATGAACATATATTGAGATTAAAGGATAATCCACCTACCTTCATGAAAAATTCATATCATTTCCTATATTTTTCATATTTCATTTTTTTCGTGAATATTTTGTCATGGACCAGGTCTAGTCTTAGGCTACCTCTTCTGACAAGTTCGTACAATGTGTTGGATTGTTCTTTTCATCTTTTATTTGATAGTTTCTAGCTGATAATGTGTATTTTTTATTATCTTTATTTGGAAATACATACCCAACTACATATTTGCATTTTATGTTTTACTGGGGAAGAAACTCATCAAAAGCTCTTTATTATATGTATCTACAATCAAACATTTAGAGCATGCGATTATTCTTAATTTTGCATGAAAATATCTTTGTACCATTTTTCTTATAAAGAAGTAGAATTATTAATACTGTCCCTACTGTAATAAGTAACTACTTACAAGAAGAATTAAACAATTGACTTTATATCAATCATGAATATGAAAATTAATAATATAAGTGTTTGGCAATAAATATGCAATTGATAGAAATTAAAATCACAAGAAAGCCATTTAAAATGTCAGTGCATATGGTCCTTAAATAATAGGTTGTTCAAATGAAATTTCTCTAATTCATAAGAGTTAATATGCCATATTACAGCTTAATGTAATATAAAAACTTAAATGATAAGTATTGATAAATAAGAATGATACCTGTTTACTTAAATATGTTTATTTGATTTTCACTGTAAGATGTTAATTCTGGAAGACTTGAAAATTAAGAAAGACTTGGTCTATATTATTTCTAACTGGCTAATCAAAGTACTTTTAAATATATATGTATATATATAACATATGTAATACATATGCATGAATATAGATACATATGTATAATAAATGTATTGTAATATATCTATAGGTTATTATAATTATTAAATTTTCTCAAGAAAAAAGAATGACTATAAAAAACATTCTTAAATGTAAATTTCATAGCATATTACTGTTTGTAATGACATGAGAGAAAAACTCCTATGGAGGGAAAATGGAAAAGGAAGAGAGAGAAGGGGGAAAATGAGGAAGAAAGTGAGTAAAGAAGAGGGAGAGGAGTGTTTGATTATAAGATAAAAGTGGAGGGTCTGGGTGTCTGGCTCAGTGGAAACATGCTTGGCTAGCATGTGTGAGGCACTGGGTTATATTCTCATCACAACATATAAATAAATAAAATGAGGTCGATCAACAACTGAAAAAATTAAAATAAAAGTAGAAATATTACCAAAATTTTAAGTTTTTATGAATGCTAAATAAAAAAATTGTTGCATAGCCTTATGTAATTTCTAGACTCCCAAAAATAGTCATTTAATGATAGATTACTAGTGCGATAACTAAAAATCCATTGCTCTTTCCTCGACATTCTGTGGCATGCTAGTGCTTAAATAAATTGTATTATAATACCAAAAAAATGCTAATATTTCTACAGTAACTGACCCAGTTTAACATAAATGCAAGAAGATTCCCATGGGATATAATTGTATTTTGACGTTCATTTTTATTCAACACTGGTACATTACTATTTCTCCAGTTTATGCACATCATAATATGTATATTTCATTCACAATTTAGCAAATTTATACGCATTTGTTTTACTTTCAATCACTTCCTGCTTCAGAACACATGTATTCCTCCACGTTTCTTGACTGCTCCTTTCATGAGACTTTTTCCAAAGACATTATTTTTGATTTCCATTATCATTTTTGAAGCAAAACTCACACACCCGTCATGATAAACCATAACCCTAATATTACCATTAGATGTAAAACTGGTGGGAATGAATGATTGTATATCGATATGAGATTTCTTGCATACTTTCAAATATCAATTCAATCCATTATTTAAAGTGGAACCAGTTATATTATTTAATCACAGTATGGTCTATTCATGCATTATCTCTATGTTGATAGACACAGGGTACACCTCTGTGTACCCCCAATAATAATTTGTATATCTTCAAAATTTTGCTCCCAGAAATGGTGGAAGAAATACTCATGTCAACTGATCTACATATACATTTTATCACAGTAATATTCTGGACACAAAATGCAAAGGTCACACTTAGGATTGTCCCAAAGCCTAAATGGAAAGTGAACATGGATTACTAAAAACATCCATGTCTTGGATGCCTAATTCTCTCAAATGTCAATCCTATTGGTGAGTACATATTTGTTTCTTCCCAAGATTATATATTCAACCTCAACCATGTCGAAAATGTCTAATCCTATCACTCACTTTATATTTTGTCTAATTTCCTAATGTCTCTATTGATATCTCTTTTCCTACATATTTTCCCCAGTTCATCATAGTGACTGATTCTTCACATGTGCTGACATTTACATTCACTCTTTATCCGAAACCCTATTGCTAAAGAACTTTTTGTCCAAATACTATACTCACTCTTTTTTCTAAACCTACCGACTATTTACCTAATCTTACGACTATCCCTTTTTGACTGGATGATCTCTTCAACAATCAATCATCCAAGGTACAAGGTCCTATACCATTGTATATTGATTTATCTGAGACATCTGTGCAGAACATACTTCAAAGCTAAGTATCCCAATCACGGGCCCAATGCCTTTCTGGTCTTCAAATCTTACCTAGATTTCAGTTTTCATAATTATATTTTACCTGTATATTCTTATATATATTGCAGGTTCCCAATACCATTATTCATCCAGCAGAATGATTCCTAACACAAATCGAACATGTTATTAATCCTAACTATACACTGTTCCCTCAATCCAACTTTACAGAAGAGCAGGGACAGAGTTGGTCTTACAATACAGGGGTGTAGGGGATCTTCCACCTGTTGACAACCTCAAATTTCCATGCAGATATGATCCCTGGAGAAGATGCAGGCAGCTATGAAAGGCCTGAGAGAGCAAAAGTCATCTTCCATGGCAAACAACTCGGTCAGGTTGAAAGCATGTGTCTGAATCATCCTCTCTTTTCTTAATGTAGGGAAGATTGACCAAACTAGGCCTGTGTGGAGAGCTGTTCCCAGGTGCCTATGGTTTCTATACCATTCGAACTTGTGAAAGTGTCACAGGAAGTAGGGGCATCCTCCATATTATGAGACCTAGGAAGCAAATTTTAGGACAAAGTGGTTGCAAAGGCAGTGACCACATTCAGTTCCTGAAGGAAGTGACCTCACCTCACATCCTTGTTGATGGAACTCTCCGAATTTGGGTACCAGGAAGCCAGGAATCCAGACCCAGTCCAAGCTCCAGTCACAGTGGTCTCACTTGTTTGGATTTACCAAGGACAGAGTCAGTCTTTTGTGGTACCTAGTGATGTGAGGATGGCCAAATTCCAGGAAAGTTCTGAAGATGGGCCCTTCCGGAGAAAGAAGGTAGAGGCTCACTGCTGTCTCCTGACCACTTCACAGAGTTGACCCAGGAGACCAGATCTGAGACAGGACTGGCCATTTCTGGGGAACATAGTATGGCCCTCCAGTCAGAGGACACTCTGGATAGTTTCAGACCTACTTGGGGGAAGGAGGTGACTTTGTGGGTGTTTGAGTGGGATTGTGGTTTTTTCTCATGTTCTGAGAATAGTTAGGAAAGGGGGTTTGTTTGGTTTGGAGTGAACTGTTTCTAGTTAGTCCTTTGACAAGGCGAGTGTTTCTATGTCTGTGTATCCCACTGTGTCGATGGTTGTAGACATTAGAAAAGAGAATGCCTCAATGGGTGTGTTCTGTCAAAGAGAAAACTTCCAAGCATTCATCCTGCCCATTTTATAAATGGACTGTGGCTTGCCTTATCATTGGGCAACACCTACTATTTTCTTACGTTCCTGTATCCTTCCTGAATTCTGGCCACTCTCCAAAATAGGCTCATGGTTTTGTGTACAAGATATGTACCACTTCCAAGCTCTGTGACATGGCCATGTACTGAATAGCTGAAGGGAATGGCAAGCATCTCAGAAAACTCTGATATCAGTGTGACCAGTAAAGTCTCAGTGGGGAAACCCTGCTTTGGGCCTTTTGATTACCTATTGTTATGTTGCCCTGAATATCAGGAATGTCTTTTCCTCAGGCTACTCCTTCCTGAAGCCTGAAGAAAACAGTTTTCACATGGAAATGAATGGGCATTGCCTTTGTGTTTTACAATAAAACCTTCACAGAGATTAGGCTGTACTTAACTTAAAAATACTTTTAAATTGTATCTAAGTGTAAAAAGTAACATGTAACTGTACATATCTTTTTGATAACAAGTCCAATTATACAACACAAATGATACACATAAATCTCCAACATGTTTTATTTTAAGCCTAGAATTACCATGCAACCTTAGAACACCAGCATGATACAATGCTCTTTTGAAGCTTCTACCTTACACACTTGTATACCTGGAAGATATGAACACATTAACACCACAATTACATTGATGTTTTTGTATTAACCAAGTTTAGCTTTTTAAAGAAATAACCTGGCATAATTTTATAAAAACAGTATTGTTTAACCAGCTGTTTAATTTTTTAAGATTACTTGCTCAAAACTTACACATATAACCAACTTACACAAACCTTTTTATTATTTACTTAAACCATTTTAATTACTTAATCATATAGACTCTCTTATCGAGAAACACATTTTCCCTCTATTAAATCTATATCTGGAAACTTTTAGTTTCTCTTTTCCATCTGTGAACCTCTTTCTGTTCACATTTTGAAACAATACTTATAAATTTCTGAATTTAAGCAGATTATTTTGTAGACATCAACATTTTATTAGGGCCTGTTTGTACACCTAGAAAACTTATAGGCCTAATTCTAAAGACATCTTTATTTTTATCTGTTTACCCAATTTGAATTGAACCATTTGAATCACATGAATCCAAGATATTTATATCAATTTTTAAATATTTTATGAGCGCTCCTCATCTGTCAATTGTCATATCACTGCATGATATATGGACATACACACATACAGACATACCAACATACAACACGTAACACAAGTGTAACACATAACACAATAGTGAAGGCCTTGTAGCTTTTTCAGGTGAAATATCCATTGCAATGTTTAAAAACTCCACAGTTGATCAAAAATAGAACTGATCAGAAAACATTAACCCATCTGCAGGATCAAGATCATGAGCTCAAAAAATAAAAAATACAGAATCTAAGAAAAAGCAAGAGTGCCAAAAAAGATGACTGGCCAGTAATTAGTAAATACCATATAATGTACTTTTTGTTTGGATCTAGTTTGAGTTCAGGTAAAAAGACACTTTTACTCCTTTTTATCTGTCTCCTGCTGAGTGCTGCAGGCTTCTTTTATTTGCATATCAACTTAAGTCCTGGCTGAGGACTTGAAAACTGTAAAGGCTGGAGTTCTGAGCAGAAACCTCATGCCTAAGGCATTTTAGCTATAAGTCATAATTTCCAGGTTTGAATGTTGAAAATTATGATGCAAGTTTAAGATGTAATTCTCAAAATTTTATATATTTATGTTTTTCTACACTAGAAAATCTTGAGTCCCTTAACCTCACCACAAAAAACTGAAAATATGATCATTTTTTGATAATATTAAAGCCACCATCATAAGAAGTTTCTCTAGGATCATTAAGCCACTTTCTTTGTTCTGAAGTTTCTAAAGTAGTAGTAAGCTACATTAAATTTCTTGAAAAAAAATTTAAAAACAACCACAGACTACCATTTGTATCCCAAATTAAGCTTTAAAAATTTCCAAGACTGTTGCTAATTAATGTCATTTCACTAAGCCAGACCAACGTTTTAATTTAGCACGTTTTTAAAAAAATCTTACACATTGAAGGGAACAGATATCATATCATAATTTATTATCTTTGCCCAAGTTAATGCACTGGTATATCTAGTGAAATTTTCTCAGGCTACCTAGTTCAAAATTAAAACTCTTTAATTATTTTTTTATCTGAAGTATTTAAGTTTTCTAGCATCAGCTATCTTTAATCAAACTAAACTCTTGTTTAAACCCAACTTTTATCTGTAAGATAGTGCAATGCTTTAGAAACCCATTCAGATACCAGATTGTTAGAATTAAAAATATCATTTTTAAATACAATTCCAGCCAAGATCATCCCCAAGAAACAATCTAAAATATCAACATATTACTGCATTCGTGGTCCCTTTTGTTAAGTAAACAGAGGTGGAGCAATCCTTAAAGTGCAGGTAAGGAATAAGGGAGTTCCCCACAGCAAAATGGCTCTGGCACCTGCTGGGAGTCTCTTAGCCTCACCATTTACTTACAGGATTAGTCCTTCTGGTGGTTTGACCCCAGGCACCAGGCATATTCTATATCTCCCACCTTTTCAGTAGTCAGCTTCCAAAAAATTCATCCTCTGCTTGCAATTGTTTTGAGTGCTAGGCTTCCCCAAGAGGGCAGAGTGTGGTTCATTGAAAGTCCCCACTGGTGTGTCAAAATTTATGACTGAAGGTTTGGTTCCCATCCCCAAAGCCAATTAATAACAATTTAATAATGAGGATAGGGTTTTGAGAAAAGTTTAAGCGAGATATCAATGTTCTTAGACCCCAGGCATTTCCTTCTGCAGTGGGCGTGCTCAAGCCAACTATGGGAAGAAAAGAAATCACTGCTTCCCTAATCTCGCTTAACAAAGAGAAGAAAAGTTTACCAAATTTCTTTAAAACACAGCTAAGAGAGGTGTAAAAGGTGAGAACAGAAAAGCTGGTGGTTCTATTGACTTTTGGTCCCTCACAGAAGAAGCTTTAGGTTAAATTTTAGCTAAAGTTATTTCCACACATCTAAGGCAGGTTGGAACTCGGGACTCTGCATCGGTCCAAACAATGCCATCACATTTAACAGAAACACAGACAAAAAGACACACAAAGACCATCATGCAGCTCCCGTTTGTTCACAACCCCAAGATCAACAATCTTGTGACTCAGGGAGAATGGAGGGAAGAGGGGGAGGAGCAGAAGTTTTGAGTTATAGGATTGTGGGCAAAGGGGTCAGATTGGAGGCAGCGACCAGGAAAGGCTTCAGGGACACAGGCATGGAATGGCTTTGTCCCATAATGAGAGTTACTCAAACAGAGACAAGGACAAAACAAACGTAACACAAACACGGGCACACAGTTAACGTTTAACACGAGTTCAGAAGTAAAGATTAGAACCCAGTAACTGGCATAACCTGATGAGTTACACCACAAAGACAGACAGTGAATTCAACCTGAGAGAAAAAAGTAGCCAGCAAGACCTGATGGGTTTGCAACAGAGTCACTTAATGAGGGCTCATCTGTCCCTCCTCACCTAATGAGGGCACTTCCATATCTCCTCACCTAATAAGATCACATCTGTCCCTCCCCGAGTCCTTCAAGGTGTCCCTTGCAAGAACGTGGCCGGTGGCTTTAGGACACGTTTGTCCACCACTGCCAGGGGGAACTTACACGCTCTGCTGGCAGCCACTCTGCCAACCCAAACCGAAAACCGAAAAACCAAACCTGAACAAAAAGCTCTGAGCGATCACAAGGAAAAATGGAAAGAGGCGCCTTTCTTACCCTCAGAGGGGTCCGTTGGGATCTCCTTGTTCGGTGCTGCACGATTCCCGGCCAACTCACCAAAATTAAGGGTTCAGCGAATGTCGGAGGAAGAGACCACCAAGAGACCGCGGATCATGCAACAGCAAAAAGCATTTATTGAGTTCCAATCCATCATGCTGGGGCTCCGTGCTCACTCAAGAAGGGAGAGCAGCCCAGAGCCACAAGCAGGAGTTGAGCAGTGCTTAAGTACACTTTTTGGGGAGGGCGGGACTTTACATACATCACAGTCTCTTTTAAAAAATCATCATACACCACGGGAAAATCAAACAACAATTCCAAAGATGATTAGTTCATTCTTTGGTGGGAACAGGTCTGGCAGGAGTGATAGGTCAGTTCTAAAGTGGGGTACACATTGAAACTGATTGGTTTAGGCCCTGTGATGCCTATGTGCCAGGCCACAAAGGGTACTAGGTTATTAAACAATCAGGCAGTCAGGGGAAAATTTACTGGGCAGTCCGGGAATTGTCCTACAAGCTACAGGAATTTCAGGTTTTGTGTATAGCATAGGAACGTAACAATACCTGGTCCTTTACATTTTAACTCAGACCTTGCAGCTTAGACACTTTGCAACACCCAGTCTTTTAAACTTTAAATTTTACACATTAATTTCAATTTCTTTTACACTTACAGATTACTTCTGGTTCACAACAAGTGTGTCAAAGCCACCCTGACTTTAGGCAAATGAGGGGCAAGGGAGCTTATTTTGGACACTGTTTTTGGCTGTGCCCCTCATGGCAACCTCCAGCCAGATGTTATGATGAGTGTCTTTATGGAAGAAGATGAGTGCCATGTAGGAGTCTTGTGGTTTTAATTGTGGTCATTTGTGTGGCGGTTGAAAGAGATGACTGGGTCCACATGGGCTTGAACTCTGCTGTGATTCCTCTTAGAGACTGAGTTCTGGAACTGACCTCAGAAAAGTATTGCCATGAATTGTGTTGGGAAAACAGGAGGCCACGCATGAGCATCGCCCCTGGAACCTGAGATATAGGCCCAAGATGGCTTTCCACAGAGCACTGAGAATCTCAGCCAGGATATCACATTATTTTTTTGTGAAAGACTTGGCAGCCATAGTTGAGAGTCAAAACACACATGAACCTCACATTCAAGACCTAAATGGGCCTGGCTTCATGTGACCTTTTGGCCACTCTTTGGGAAGCCTTGCCTTAAAGAGTTCTGCAGAGCTTTCATTGAAATCAGCTTCCTCACCATGTAATGGTTCCTGAATGAATTGATACCCACAGTGCCTCCAACTTCATCCTTGAAAAATGGCTAGATAAATACCATGAATTTTTTTGAAATTTTCATGACCAGGTGGCCCTGGAGAACCTTTGGATGTTCTATTGCTGATCATGAGTGTACCAGACAGTGCCTTGATTGACTGGGTTTCATGAAAATGTTGTAGAACAGAGATGCTAGTGAGTTGGAGCCTCCTGAGTAGTGGGTGTAGAGCAGTGGACTATAGGTTTCTGAATAAATACCTGTGGTTTTACCACGTGGATCTGCCATTGGCTTCAAAAGACTTGTGACTGACATGGTGCAGGCCAAAGATCCTTATATGTATAGGCATCTTGTTATATTGAGAGGTTTGAGGGCAATGTTCAGAATCCGGTTGCTATAGTCAAGGGGGAAAGCTATGTGGGATAGACCCCTGTTTTGAACATTCTCCTGGAGACCCTGACCAACCACACGTGACAGAACTCCCTCCAGCACTGTGTCCTTGTTGAACTACTTGTATTTCATTAAGCCAATACCAAACTCCCAGTGCCACAGTAAGAAACACCACGAAAATGGAGGATGATGACCAAATGGTTTCACAGACCACAAGGGGAGACACTTAACTACCAGTGACCACAGTTTACCTACAAAGGGAGAATTCAGAACTCCTTCCTCATGTTCATTAGAAAATAAGGAACCATTTTCTCCAGGTCACATAGATGCAGATCCAGATTTGATGGTGTCACTACAAAAGAAGCTAAATCTTCTGACAACTACATATATTTCATGTGCCCAACCTCAGAGGAAGTTTCTCAAGAAGTCTTTAGGCCAGCAGAGCTCCATGTTTGTGCAGTTTTTAACCTCTCCCTTACTTTTGGAAACTGTTCTAACACATCGAATGTTGTGAACTCCTGAGCATTTTCAGTTCCACATATGTAATCACAGGTTTTCGAACTCCTCACCACTAATTGGGTCTCACTTGGAGTGAAGTTAATGTCAAGGAATTGTTCTGGATGAGAGTGGCAAGATTTTTGTGTAGCACATACTTGCATACACATTAGATTCATTTTCCTATTTTCCATTTTAAATACTGATCCCTGACACTAACACATACCCGACTAGAATCTGAAAACTAATCCTAATATGATGGATAAAAAGAAACCTAACCGAAAAGAAATACAGGCCTTCCATAGGAGGCATGGTGTATACTTTGATTTGGCTTCTGCTTAATCAAGGGTATGTGTTATAAATCTTGTCAAATTTTCTTTGTAATATTTCTCCATGAGATATATTTTTTTTTCTCAAAACATGAAACATATGTGTATTATTAAACACTCCCTAAATTCATTCATGTTCCTGTATGTGGATTTATTATCAACTTTTCACAAGATTATTCTCAGAAATATTCAACCACCTGAAATACATATTTCTTTCCTAGTACTGAAAACTAACTTCAATGAATGGTGCTTACAAATCCTAATATTTCTACAGTAACTGACCCAGTTTAACATCAATGCAAGTAGATTCCTATGGGACATGATGTGTATTTTGAAGTTCATTTTTATTCAACACTGGCACATTACTATTTCTTCAGTTTATGGAAATCATAGGATATATCTTACATCCACAAGTACACAAATTTATAGACATTTGGCTCAATTTCAATCACTTTCTCCTTGAGAACACATATATTACTCCATGTTTCTTTATGGTCTATTCACTAGACTTCTTTCTAAACACATTATTTTCGATTCCATAATCATTTTTGAAGCAAAACTCACACTCTTCATGATAAACCGTAACCCTAATATTACCATTAGATATATAACTGGTTGGAATGAATGTATGTATATCAATATAAGATTTGCTATATATTTTCAGATATCAATTCAATCCATTATTTAAAGTTGGAAATAGTTATATAATTTATTCACAATATTGTCTATTCATGCATCATCTCTAGATTCATCAACACAGGTTACAACAATTTGTATCCTCAGTACTAATTTATAAGTTTTCAAAATTTTGCTCCCCAACATGGTGGAAGAAATACTCATGTCACCTGATGTACATATACATTTTATCACAGTAATATAATGGACAAGTATTGATAAATAAGAATGATACCCTTTTACTTAAATATGTTTATTTGATTTTCACTGTAAGATGTTAATTCTGGAAGACTTGAGAATTAAGAAAGATTTTGTCTATATTATTTCAAACAGGCTAATCAAAGTGCTTTTAAATATATATATATATATATATATATATATATATATATATATATATATATATATATATAACATATGTAATACATATGCATGAATATAGATAATATGTATAATTAATGTATTGTTATATATCTATCAGGTGATTATAATTTTTAAATTTTCTCAAGAAAAAAGAATGACTATAAAAAACTGTCTTAAATGTAAATTTCATAGCATACTACTGTTTGTAATGACATGAGAGAAAAATACATATGGAGGGATAATGAAAAAGGAAGAGAAAGAAGGAAGAAAATGAGGAAGAAATTGAGAAAAGAAGAGGGAGAGGAGTGTTTGATGATAAGATAAAAGTGGAGGGGCTGGGTTTGTGGCTCAGTGGTATCATGCTTGTCTACCATTTGTGAGGCACTGGGTTATATTCTCAGCACCAGATACAAATAAATAAAATGAAGGTCTATCACAAACTGAAAAAATAAAAAATGAAAAACTAGAAATATTACCATAATTCCAAGGTTTTATGAATGTTAAATAAAAAAAAGTTATATAGCCTTATGTAATTTCTACACTCCCCAAAGTAGTCATTTAATGTTAGATAATTAATGCTATAACTGAAAATCCATTGCTCTTCCCTCTACCTTCTGTGGCATGCTAATGCTAAAATAAATTGTATTATAACACCAAAAAAATTCTAATATTTCTACAGTAACTGACCCAGTTTAACATCAATGCAAGAATATTCCTATGGGATATAATGTGTATTTTGACGTTCATTTTTATTCAACACTGGTATATTACTATTTCTCCAGTTTATGCACATAATAGGATGCATATTTCATCCACAATTTAGATAATTTATAATTTTTTACTTTCAATCACTTCCTGCTACAGAACACATGTATTCCTCCATGTTTCTTGACTGCTCTTTTCATGAGACTTTTTTCCAAACACATTATTTTCGATTTCCATTATCACTTTTGAAGCAAAACTCACACACCCGTCATGATAAACCATAACCCTAATATTACCATTACATGTATAAGTGGTGGGAAAGAATGATTGTATATCAATATAAGATTTCTTACTTAGTTAAAGGTATCCATTCAATCCATTATTTAAAGTGGAACCAGTTATATTATTTGGTCACAGTATGGTCTATTCATGCATTACCTCTATATTGATAGACACAGGGTACACCTCTTTGTACACCCAATACTAATTTATACGTCTTCAAAATATTGCTCCCAGAAATGGTGGAAGAAATACTCATGTCAACTGATTCTACATATGCATGTTATCATAGTAATATTCAGGACACAAAATGCAAAAGTCACACGTATGATTGTACCAAAGCCTAAAAGGGAACTGAACATGGATTACTAAAAACATCCATGTCCAGGTTGCCTAATGCTCTCAAATGTCAATCCTATTGGTGACTACATATTTGTTTCTTCCTAAGATTATATATTCAATCTCAAAACTGTTGAAAATGTCTATTTTTTTTACTCACTTTATACTTTGCCTGATTTTGTAATGTCTCTATTGATATCTGCTTTCCTACATATTTTCCCCAGTTCAACATTGTGACTGACCCTTCAAATGTGCTGACATTGACATTCACTCTCTAACCGAAACCCTATTGATAATGAACTTTGGTCCAAATCCTATACTCACTCTTCTTCCAAAGCATACTGACTATCTTCCTGATTCTATCGACTATCCCTTTTTGAGTGGATGTTCTCTTCTACATTCAATCATCTAAGGTACAATGTCATATGCCATTGTTTATCGATTTATCTGAGATATGTATGCAGAACGTAATTCAATGCTATGTATCCCAATCAATTGCCCGATGCGCTTCTGAGCTTCAAATCTTACTTAGATTTCTGTTTTTATACTTATATTTCACCTATATATCCATGTTAAGTAAAATGAATATTTTTGGATCTGTAGATGATATATATTTCATCATGAATTTTCTACTCACCTGATATACATATATATTTATCTCAGTAATATTCCAGACACAAAATACAAGGGTCACACTTATGATTGTACCAAAGCCTAAATTGAATGTGACCATGTATTACTAACATCATCCATGTCCTTGTTCCCTAACACTCTCAAATATCATTGCTATTGGTGACTACATATTTGTTTCTTCCTAACATTATATATTCAACCTCAACCCTGATAAAAATGTATTTTCCTATCACACACTTTGAACTTTGCCTGATTTCCTAATGTCTCTATTGATAAGTGCTTTCCTACACCTTTTCTCCAGTTCATCATTGTGAATGACTCTTCACATGTGCTGACATTGACATTCACTCTCTCACTGAATCCCTATTGCTAAAGAACTTTTGGTCCAAATGCTTTACTCAGTCTTCTTTTGAAACCTACCAACTATCTTCCTTATCCTACCAACTATCCCAGTTTGAGTGGATGTTCTCTTCTATATTCAATGAACCAATGTACAAGGTCCTATTACCATGATTATCTATTTAACTGAAACATCTGTGCAGGATGTCATTCAAAGCTATGTATACCAATCAAGTGCCCAATGACCTTCTGGGCTTCCAATCGTTCCTAGATTTCTGTTTTCATACTTATATTTCACCTCTATAGTCTTATAAATATCGCAGGTTCCCAATAACATTATTCATACAGCAGAACAATTCCTAACCCAAATCGAACATGCTATTAACCCTAACCATACACTGTTCCCTCAATCTAACTTTACAGAAGAGCAGGGAAAGAGTTGGTCTTACAATACAGGAATTTAGGGGATCTTCCACCTGCTGAGAACCTCAAACGTCCATGCAGAAATGATCCCTGTAGAAGATGTAGGCAGCTATGAAAGACCTGAGAGAGTAAGAGTCACCTTCCATGGCCAACGACCTGGTCAGGATGAAGGGATGTGTCTGAATCTGCCTCTCTCTTCTTAGTGAAGAGAAGATGGACCAAAACAGGCCAGTGTGGAGAGCTGTTCTGGAGTGCCTATGGATGATATACCATTCTAACTTGTGAAAGTGTCACAGGAACTAGGGGCAGCCTCCATCTAATGGGGCCTTTGGAAGCAACTATTAGGACAATGTGTTTGCCAAGGCAGTGACCTCATTCAGTTCCTGAAGGAAGTGACCTCACGTCATTTCCTTGGTGTTCGAAATCTCTGAACATGTGGTCCAGGAAGCCAGGCACCCAGAGCCAGTCCCAGTCCCAGTCCCAGTGATCTCACTTGTTTGGATTTACCAAGGACAGAGTCAGTCTTTCATGGTACCTACTGATGTGAGGATGGCCAAATGCGAGTAAAGCTCTGAAGAGGGCCCTTTCCTGAGAAACCAGGTTGTGGCTCACCGCTGGCTCCTCTCAACATCACAGAGTTGGACAAGGAGAACAGATCTGAGACAGAACAGGCCATTTCATGGAAACATAGTATGGCCCACCAGTCAGAGGACACTCTGGATAGTCACAGACCTACTTGGGGGAAGGAGGTGCATTTGTGGGTGTGGATGTGGGTTTGTGGTTTTGTCTCATGTTCTAAGAATAGGTAAGACAGGCAGTTTGTTTGGTTTGGAGTTAATTGATTCTAGTAAGTCGTTTGAAAAGGCAAGTGTTTCTAGGTCTGTGTATCCCACTGTGTCCGTGGTTGTAGACATTAGAAAAGAGAATGCTTCAATGGATGTGTCCTGTCTAGTAGAAAGCTTCCCCGGATTCATACTTCCCATTTATGAATGGACTGTGGCTTGCATTATCGATGGGATACCCCTGATATCTTCCTAAGTTCCTGTTTTCTTTCTGATTTCTGGCCACTTTCCAGAATAGGCTCATGGTTTTGTGTCCAAGATGTGTAAAACCACCAAGCTCTGTGACATGGCCATGTACTGGATAGCTGAAGGGAATGGCAAGCATCTCAGAAAACTTAGATATCAGTGTGATCAGGAAAGTCTCAGTGGAGAAATACTGCTTTGGTACCTATTGTTCTGTTGCCCTCAATGTCAGGAAGCTTTTTGCCTCTGGCCACCCCTTTGGGAAGCCTAAAGAAAACAGTTTTCAAATGGAAATCAATGGGGATCACCTGTGACTCTTTGCTTAATTGCATTGGAAAGGGATATGTCTGAATCAGGCTCTAGGTCCTGTGTTAGGCTTTGGCTTAGATTCTCAGCACATGATGGATGTAAAGAAAATCCCATGTTTGCATCCAAAACTAAATTGGCCAAAAGAGCAGTCATTATGGAAGAAGTCTCTCGCCTTCCCCTGTAAGGTTCCTTACCTCCTTCAAGTGAGAATAGGAACCTTTGGATCAAATGAGTTATTCAAAGCCCTTTAGAGGCTATCCCATAGGTGCTTGGGTTTTCTCCAGAATCCAAATCACATAAAGAATCTATACCTGACAGTCAGTAGGCCTCAAAATGAAGGAGCAAAGCAGTATTAACAGCAGGCCTATTTGCTCACTCCTGGTTCCCCGGACGAATGTCCAGGCCACCCTGACTTTAGGCAAATGAGGGGCAATGGAGGTTATTTTGTACACTGTCTTGGGCTGTGCCCCTCATGGAAACCTCAAGCCAGAGGTAATGATGAGTGTCCATATGGAAGAAGATGAGGGCCATGTGGGAGTGTTTTGGTTTTAATTGTGGTCATGTGTGGGCGTTGGAAGGGATGACTGGGTCCACCTTGGCTTGAACTCTGTTGTGATTCCCCTTAGAGACTGAGTTGTGGACCTCACCTCAGAGAAGTATTGCCATGAATGGTGTTGGGATTTTAGGAGGATTCACATGAGAGTCACCCTTGGAAAATGAGATCTAGGCCCAGGGTGGCTGTTCACAGAGCACTGGGAATCTCAGCCAGGTTACCACATGATTTTATTCTGAAAGACTTGGCAGCCATATATGAGAGTCAAAACACACATGGATGTCACAATGTAGATCCTAATGGGCCTGGATTCATGTGATCATTTGGCCACTGTTTGGGAAGCCTTGCCTGTGAGACTTCTCCAGAGATTTCATTGAAATGAGCTTCCTAACCATGTAATAGTTCCAGAATGAAATGAAACACACAGTGCCTCCAACTTCAACCTTGAAAAATGGCTAGATAAATACCAAGAAATTTTGAAACTTCCCATGACCAGGTGGCACTGGAGAATCTTTGGATATCCTGTGGCTGATCATGAGATTACAAGACAGTGCTTTGATTGACTGGTTTTCATGAAAATGGTTCAGAACAGAGATACCAGGAAGTTGGAGCCTGCTGAGGAGTGGGCCTACAGCAGTGGTGGGCAGGTGTGTAATAAAACAACTGTGGTGGGGCCATGTGGATCTTTCATTGGCTTCCAAATGGCTTGTGACTGACATGGTGCAGCCAGCAGACCCTTGTATGTAAAGGCATCTTGTCATATGGACAGGATTCAGGGCAATGTTTAGAATCAGGTTGCTATGGTAAAGGGGGAAAGTCATGTGGGATATAAGCCTGGTTGGTGCATTCTCCTGCAGACCCTGACCTAACAAAAGTGACTGAACTCACTCACGCACCGGGTAACTGTTGAATTCTTTGTATATCATGAAGCAAATACCAAAATCCCAGTGCAGCAGCAAGAAACACCACGAAAAGTGGAGGATGACCAAATGGCCTCACAGTCCACATGTGGATACACTTATCCCCCAGTTGCCACAGTTTACCTACAAAAGAGAATTCAGCACTGCTGCCACATATTCAGTGGAAAATAAGAAACCATGTCCTCCAGGTAACATAGATGCAGACACAGCTTTGATTGTCTCACTACAATGGAAGCTAAATCTCCCGACAACAACATATATTTCAAGTGCCCAAACTCAGAGTCAGTTTCTCAAGAAGGATTTAGGGAACCAGAGCTCCATGTTTGTGGACTGTTTTCCCTGTCCCTTACTTTTGAAATCTCCTCTACCGTCTTCAAGGTTGTGAACTCCTGAGCACATTCCATTCCAGATATTTATTCACAGATTTTCTAACTCTTCTCCTCTAATTGTGCCTTAGTCTCGGTGATTGTAATGTCAAGGCATCCCTTTCTCTGTAGCCTATTCAGCACATATATTTTTACATGCAATTATAGAATCTTACCTGATACCACACGTACAATCTTGTGAGGTGACTGACTTGGCAGATACAAATTGTAAGAGATCACTCCTCCTAAACGCTGTTGGAACTGAAAATTCAATCTATGAGTGAGCTTCCTTGTTGAACAACATTATACATAAATCTATATTCAATAAAATAAATATATTTGGATCTGTAGATGACATATATTTTATGGTGAATTTCAATTGGAATATATTATGCTATTTTTAATGTCTGTGTGTTTGTGTATGTATATATATATATATATATATATATACACACACTCTCCAGATTTTTCAAAATATGAAATATATATCTCGTTATACACTCCCTAAACTCATTCATATTCAAGTATGTATATTTATAATCAAAATTTCACAAGAGTATTCTCAAAATTATTCATTCACCTGAAATACATATCTGTTTCCTAGTACTGAAAACTATCTTCAGTGAATGGTGCATACAAATCCTAATATTTCCACAGTAACTGAACCAGTTTAACATCAATGCAAGTAGATTCCTATGGGACATGTTGTGCATTTTGACATTTATTTTATTCAACACTGGACATTACTATTTCTTCAGTTTATGCTCATCATAGCAAATATATTTCATCCAAAACTTTGCAAATTTATAGGCATTTTGTTCACTTTCAATCACATTATTCTACAGAACACGTGTGTTCCTCCATGTTTTTGATGGGTCTTTTCATGAGACTTCTTTCCAAACACATTATTTTCGATTTCCATGATCACTTTTGAAGCAAAACTCAAAGACACTTCGTGATAAACCATAACCCTAATATTACCATTAGATGTATTGCTGGTTGGAATGAATGATGGTATATCGATATAAGATTTCTTATATATTTTCAGATATCAATTCAATCTATTATTTAAAGTGGGACCAGTTATATTATTTATTCACAGTGTGGTCTATTCATGCACTATCTCTATATTCATAGACACAGTGTATACCTCTTTGTACCACCAATACTAATTTATAGGACTTCAAAACATTGCTCCCAGAAATGCTGGAAGAAATACTCATGTCACACGATCTACATATACATTTTATCACAGTAATATTCTGTACACAAAATGCAAAGGTCACACTTATGATTGTACCAAAGCCTAAAAGGAAAGTGAACAGGGATTACTAAAAACATTCATGTCCACATTGCCTAATACTCTCAAATGTCAATCCTATTGGTGACTACATATTTGTTTCTTCCTAAGATTATATAGTCAAACTCAACCCTGTTCAAAATGTCTAATCCTATCACTCACTTTATACTTTCCCTGATTTTGTAATGTCTCTGTTATTATCTGATTTCCTACATATTTTCCAAAGTTCATCGTTGTGACTGAATCTTCATATGTGCTGACATTTACCTTCACCCTCTAACAGAAACCCTATTGCTAAAGAAGTTTTTTTTCCAAATCCTATACTCACTCTCCTTCCAAAACCTACCAACTATCTTCCTAATCTTACCTACTATACCATTTTGACTCGATGTTCTCTTCCACATTCAATCATCCAATGTACAAGGTCCTATGCCATTGTATATGGATTTATCTGAGACATCTGTGCAGAAAGTAAGTCAACACTAAGTATCCCAATGAAGGGCCCAATGCCCTTCAGGGCTTCAAATCTTAGATTTCTGTTTTCATACATATATTTCACCTACATATTCTTATAAATATTGTAGGTTCCCAATAACATTATTCATCGAGCAGAATAGTTCCTAACACAGATTGAACATGTTATTAACCCTAACCATACACTCTTCCCTCAATCTAACTTTACAGAAGAGCAGGGACAGAGTTGGTCTTACAAGACAGAAATTAAGGGATCTTTCACCTGCTGAGAACCTCAAAGGTCATTAAAGAAATGATCCCTGGAGAAGATGTAGGCAGCTATTAAGGACCTCAGAGAGCAAAAGTCATCTTCCATGGCAAACAACCTGGTCAGGATGAAGGGTTGTGTCGGAATCAGCCTCTCTCTTCTTAATGTAAAGAAGATGCAGCAAACCAGGCCTATGTGGAGAGCTGTTCCTGGGTGCCTATGGTTGTATACCATTCTAACTTGTGAAAATGTCAGAGTAAGTAGGTGCAGCCTCCATCTCATGGGACCCTTGGAAGCAACTGTTAGGACAAAGTGGTTGCCAAGGTAGGGACCTCATTCAGTTCCTGAAGGAAGTGACCTCACCTCACTTCCTTGGTGATGGCATTCTCTGAACTTGGGATCCAGGTAGCCAGGCATCCAGAGCCAGTCCCAGTCCCAGTCCCAGTGGTCAAAATTTTTCGGATTTACCAAAGACAGAGTCAGTCTTTCTTGGTACCTACTTATGTGAGGATGGCCAAATGCCAGGAAGGTCTGAAGAGGGGCTTTTCCTGAGAAAGCAGATAGTGGCTCACCACTGGCTCCTTACAGCTTCACAAAGTTTGCCACAGAGACTAGATCTGAGACAGGACAGCCCATTATGAGGGAATTTATTATGGCCCACTATCAAACGACACTCCATATTGTCACAGACGTACTTGGGGGTCTGTGTGGGTGTGGGTGTGGGTATTTGTGGTTTTGTCTCATGTTCTGAGAATAGGTAAGAAAGTCGGTTTGTTTGGTTTGGTGTGAACCGATTCTAGTAAGTCGTTTGACAAGGCTAGTCTTTCTATGTCTGTGTATCCCACTGTGTCCATGGTTGTAGACAATAGAAAAGAGAATGCATAAATACATGTGTTCTTTCTAGTAGAAATCTTCCCAGCATTCATTCTGCCCAATTTATGAATGGTCTGCGGCTTGCCTAATGGATGGGCAACACCTAATATCTTCTTAAGTTCCTGTTCTCTACCTGAATTATGGGCAATCTCCAGAATACGCTCATGGTATTGTGTCCAAGATATGTACCACCTCCACGCTCTGTGATACGGCCATGCACTAGAGAGCTGTAGGAAATGATGAGCATCTCAGAAAACTCAGATATCAGTGTGACCAGGAAAGTCTCAGTGGAGAAACCCCGCTTTGGGCCTTTTGCTTACATATCCTTCTGTTGCCCTGAATGTCAGGAAGGTCTTTGCCTCAGGCTACGCCTTTTTGAAGCCTGAAGAAAACAGTTTTCAAATGGAAATGTATGGACATTACCTGTGGCTCTTTCTTAATTGCTTTGGAAAGGGATGTGTCTGAATCAGCCTCTTGGCCCTGTGTGAGGCTGTGGCTTAGATTCTCAGCACCTGATGGATCTAAAGAAAAATCCCATGTGTGCATCCAAATCAAAAAGCCAAAAAAGCAGTAATTTTGGATGAAGTCTCTCACCTTCCTCTGTAAGGTTTCTGACTTCCATCATTGAGAATACAGATCCTTTGCGTCAAATGAGTTCTTCAAAGCCCTGCAGACACTAGACCATAGGTTCTTGGGTTTTCTCATGACTCCAATTAACATAAAGAATCTAAACCCCACAGTCAGTAGGCCTCAAAATCGAGAATAAGAGCAATATTAACGGCAGGCCTCTTTGAACACTCCTGGTTCACAGGAAGGATATCCCGGCCACACTGACTTTAGGCAAATGGATGCAAGGGAGCTTATTTTGGACACTGTCTTGGGCTGTGCCCCTCATGGAAACCTCCAGCCAGAGGTTATGATAAGTGTCTATATGGAAGAAAATGAGGGCCATGTGGGAGTGTCTTGACTTTAATTGCGGTCATTTGTGTGGCGCTTGGAATAGATGACTGGGTCCACCTGGGCTTGAACACTGGTGTGATTCTCCTTAGAGACTGAGTTCTGGAACTTACCTCAAAGAAGTATTGCCTTGTATTGTGTTGGGATTTTAGGAGGCCACACATGAGAGTCGCCCTTGGAAAGTGAGATCTGGGCCCAGGTTGGCTTTCCACAGAGCACTGGGAATCTCGGGAAGGATATCACATGATTTTATTCTTAAAGACTTGGCAGCCATAGTTGCAAGTCAAAACACACATGGACCTCAAATTTTAGACCTCAGTAGGTCTGGCTTCATGGGACCTTTTGGCCTGTCTTTGGGAAGCCTTGCGTGTGATAGTTCTCCAGAGCTTTCATTGAAATGAGCTTCCTCTCCATTTAATCGTTCCTGAATGAATTGAAACCCACAGTGCCTCCAAGTTCACCCTTGAAAAATGGCTAGATAAACACCTTTAAATTTTTGACATTCCCATGACCAGGTGGCCATGGAGAACCTTTGGATGTCCTATTGATGACCATCAGTGTTCCAGACAGTGCCTTAATTGACTGGATTTCATTAAAATGGTGTAGAACAGAGATGCCAGTAATTTGGAGCCTGCTGAGTAGTCGGCCTAGAGCAGTGGTGTGCAGGTGTGTGTTAAAACATCTGTGGTCGGGTCATCTGCATCTGCCCTTCGCTTCCAAATGGTTTGTGACTGACATGCTACAAGCCACAGACCCTTGTATGTAAAGGCATCTTGTTATATGGAGAGGATTCAGGGCAATGTTTACAATCAGATTGCTATGGTCAAGGGGGCAAGCTATGTGGGATAGAAGCCTTGTTGGTGCATTCTCCTGCAGACCCTTACCCACCACACGTGACAGAACTCCCTCCATCACTGTGTCCCAGTTGAACTTCTTGTATTTCGTGAAGCAAATATCAAACTCCCAGTGCAGCTGCAAGAAACACCACAAAAATTGGAGGATGACCAATGGCTTCACATTCCACACTGGGAGACACTTAGCCACCAGTGGCCACAGTTTACCTACAAAGAGAGAATTCAGCACTGCTGCCTCATGTTCATTGGAAAATAAGAAACAATGTCCTCTAGGTCACATAGATTCTGACCCAGCTTTGATCGTCTCATTACAAAGGAAGCTAAAGCTCCTAAAAACAACCTCAGATGAAGTTTCTCAAGAAATCTTTAGGCCAGCAGAGCTCCATGTTTGTGGAGTTTTTACCCTGTCCCTTACTTTGGGAAACTCCTATACCACCTCCAAGGTTGTGAACTCCTGAGCATTTTCTATTCCAGATGTGTATTCACAGATTTTCTAACTCTTCTCCTCTAATTGTGTCTTACTTGGGATGAAGGTAATGTCAAGGCATTGTTTTGAATACACATTGGATTCTTTTTCCAATTTTCCATTCGAAATACTGAATCCCTGACTGTCAGGGGTAGAAGGAATTCACCTTAAAGAATAGCCTGACACTTACAAGAAACAGCCCCCATGGAGACATCCTGTCTGGGAGACATCCTGTAGCCAACTGTGTCCCTGAGACATCCTGTTGCCATCTGTCTTCCTGAAAAATCCTGAGTTTATCTCACCTTGTGAAGACATCCAGAAACTTCGGATAAGAGAGCTTTCCCATCTCCAGCATATAAATGCCCCTGTGTGAAAAATAAAAGTTTGCAGCTTGATCAGAACTCCTGTCATGCTGTCATCTCTCGTGTCTCTTGTCCCTTCATTCCTCCGCATCTAGGTTCGCTGCCCCTGTTGATGTGTCTTTCCAGCAGGGACTACTGGCACCCACTGACTGGGGCTCGAGCCTTTGACTCATTGGGAACCCCGTCCTCCTGGAAGACTTCATCAAGTGGAGCTTGCGATTGCCTCAGCAGACACCACCAAGAGACAGATCCAGGAGGAGAGTGGGGATGACGCACGGTGAGTGACCCACCATGGGACAAGCAGTTTCGCCACATGATTTGTTTTTGTCAGGCCTCAAGGAGTCCTTCAAGACATGGGGGTGCGTGTTAAGAAAAAGGACTTAAATTTTTTTTCTAATACATAGGAGAATTGTGTCCATGGTTTCACCTTGAAGTGACCATTGATGGTAAAAGATGGCTTAGAGTAAGAGACTGTTTAAAGCATTGTTATTAAACCTTTGGCCCAGAAAAAGTGCCAGTTCCCACATTTTCTTACTGGAACTTAATTAATGAAATTCTTAAAAGTTCACCCTTTGACAATGGTACCTTACAACTTGTCAGGATTGGAGAAGAGACTATGTAAAACACCTCTCGTCTCCCCAAGGCATGCCCATCAGTTAGTATAGACATTGACCCTTCTCAGTCTCCCCAGGACCCTGGGAACCTTCCTGGTCCCCCTCAAAATACCACCCTAATGAATAAGGCTCTAATGGTTACCAGACGCCTTTATCGAGTTTTAAATCCCAGAGACACATTGACCCCTGGGACAGAGGCTACCTTGGAGAAGGAAGCAGCAAGCTACCATTCAGAAGATGCACCACCTCTCAGGACCCTGCCACAGCCTATAGGACTTACACATCTACCTACCTCCTATATCCCTCCTGCCTTTTGTGCTCCAGCCCTTCAGGAGCAAAATGCCACCCAGATATTTTTTTCCCCACTTCCCTTGCCTAGCCTGGCTCCCTTGTGAGAGTCTCTCCAACATAGACGGGAACAGATCAAACTTTTAAAAGAATTAAGATCCCTTGACTCTGAGCTCTGTTCATTAGCCTTAGGCATGGAGTCAATGAAAGCTGGCCCACGGTGGTCTAATACAAAGGCTAAGCCACTCCATCAGCCTGTTCTCGCCTTCCCAGTCACCCGCAGTCAGATAGATATGCCTGCAAAGGCTGAGGTCAAAGACTTAGAGGAGGATCAAGAGGAAGAAGCGGGGGAAATGGATCAAGGAGATCAGGACTCAGAGGATGAAGAGTTCACCCCTAGGCAGGAAGGAACCCAGAGTGTCTACAAAAAATTAAGCCTGTGTTTTCTTGAAAAACATAAAAAGGATTGTGCTTACAATGGCCCAACTGTGCCCTACACGTTGACTTTATTAGAAAGCCACAGCGCACAATGGCTTACTCCCAATGATTGGAAATTTTTAGACCGAGCTACCCTCAGTGCCAGAGATTTCCTGTTATGGAATGCAGATTTCAAGGAGCACTGTCAGGAAACTGCTAAAAAAAAATTAACTAAGGCCTCCTATAAATCCTGAACTTATGTTAAGCTAGTGGGCTATGAGCCATTTGACACTAAAACTAAATAGGCACGTTTCCCTGCTGGACTTTTGGCGCAGATTCAGATGGCTGGCTTACATGCTTGGAGATGCCTCCCTCAAACGGGCTCGGCTACCACTTCTTTGGCAAAAATTTGACAAGGACCCAACGACCCTTATAGAAACTTTGTTCCCCGGCTTAACCTAGCTGCAGATTGCTTGCTTGGACCAAGCGAAAGCGAAAGAAGTTTTGTAAAACATCTTGCCTTTGAAAACGCCAACCCGGCATGTCAGGATGTTCTTCGACCACATAAGGAAAAAGGGAAACTTTCTGACTTTATTAGACTCTGTGCAGGGGTGGGTGCAGCCCATGCCATGGGTCTCGCCCTACGTGCCCCCTTTACCAAGGCCTTTCACAATCCTGGCTCATGTACTTGCTTTACTTGTAAACAACCTGGCCATTTTGCACGCAAGTGTCCGAAAGGCAAACAAAGCCTAGGAATATCGTCTCCTCAAACTGGGGCTAAATCGCCCCCAGCTACCCTTTGTTCTAGATGTGGTAAATGTCATCACTGGGCCAGTAAGTGTAGATCTAAGACAAATGGCCTCAGACAGTCTATTTCTTCCTGCTTCTCAGGAAACTCCCTGTGGGGCCAGCCCCTGGCCACGACCTCCCCCAGGACAAAACCAGGGGCAATAAGGTTTGTTCCCTCCCAAACTCCAAACCTACCACAAAATTCTTCCCCACAATTGCCTCCCTCCAACTAGCCACCCTAGGCAGCGCAGGATTGGACCTCTGTGCTACCACCGATACAATATTAGACTCAATGCAAGGGCACCAGATAATACCCCCTAGAATTATGGGTCCCCCTTCATCTCATACGAGTGCCCTTATTCTTGGAAGAGCCTCTGCTACGTTAAATGGTGTTCAGGTCTTCCCTGGCATTAATGATAATGATTTCACTGGAGAAATAAAAATACTGGCAACAGCTATTAATGGAGTTCCGGCCATCCCAGCAGGAACAAGACTTGCACAATTAACATTCCTTCCCTTGGATTCAGGAGGCGCTTCCACTGCCCAAACCTACAACGGGGGACAGCCTCCCTCGGCTCCTCTGATGTATATTGGGTTCAGCCCATTTCTCACAATAGACCCACCCTTACCTTACTTATTGAAGGAAAGGAATTCCAAGGAATTCTAGATACTGGAGCTGATGCCACAATTATTTCTCACAACTACTGGCCATCAGGTTGGCCCATCACCCCATCCTTGAATGATCTAAAAGGGTTAAGAGTCAAAAAATTTCCATGTCAGTTCTAGGGCTTTTAGCTGGACTGATAAAGAGGGTAATAAGGTGACTGTCACTCTTTTCATTGTTCCTGACCTCCCTGTTAACCTATGGGGCCGAGATATTTTGAGTCAAATGGAAGTTATTCTTGCCAGTCCCAATTCCATGGTGACTCATCAAATGCTTTGTATGAATTTTGTCCCTGGTACAGGCCTTGTGAGACTGAGACAAGGACTGGTGGGGACTATAAAACAAATAAAAAAAAACAAATACATATGGACTTGGGTATTCTGATTTTTAGTGTCGGTTCCTGACCCTCCTGTACCCCATGCAGATAAAATTATTTGGGAGACTCAGACTCTTGTGTGGGTGGATCAGTGGCCCCTTACCCCCCAGAAAAATTGGAGGCTGCCTCCATGTTAGTGCAGGAACAGCTGGCAGCCGGCCATGTAGAGCCCTCAACCTCACCATGGAATACTCCTATTGTTATCAAGAAAAAATCAGGCAAGTGGCGTCTTTTACAATATTTGTGTGCCATTAATAAAGTTATGTGCCTGATGGGAGCACTACTGCCTGGAATTTCCACACCAGTGGCTATTCCCAAAAACTATTGTAAAATGGTTATTGACTTAAAAGTTTGCTTTTTTACCATTCCTTTACATCCCGAGGATAGACCCTATTTTGCCTTTAGTCTCCCTTGCATTAATTTCCACGGCCCTATGCAGAGATTTCAATGGAAGGTTCTTCCCCAAGGTATGGCCAACAGCTCTAGTCTTTGCTAAAAATAAGCTGTTCAAGCAGTAGACCCTGTGAGAGAGTGATGACCACAATTTTATGTTTTACATAATATGGATGATTCTTTAATTGCTGCACCTAATTACCATGACCTTAATAATTGTTACTTGGACCTTTAGAAAACACTCACTACCTTGAGACTACAGATAGCTCCTGATAAGGTTTAAACACAGGACCCTTATACCTATTTGGGCCTTAAACTTCAAGATAATCAGATCCAAATTCCTAAAATACAACTACGTGTGGACCATCTTCACACCCTTAATAATTCTCAAAAATTACTGGGAGATATTCAATGGCTAAGAACATATTTAAAATTACCCACTTGTGTACTTTTGCCCCTTAATGATATTTTGAGAGGTGATTCCTACCCCTCTTCCCCTCAAAAGCTTACTCCCGAGGCATGACAGGCATTAAACCAAGTCACAGAAGCCATTGCCAAACAGTTTGTTACACAAATTTCTTATAACCTTCCTCTGGTTCTGGTTCTTTTACACGCTCCTCATATACCCTCAGAAAAATTTTGATAGGATATCCATATTTTAAAAATAAAGGCTTCCCCTTGCTTTGGGTCCATTTATCCACCACATCCTCCAAGTTTATTACCGTTTATCTTGCTCAGGTAGCTTCTATTATTATTAAAGGTCGTTTGCTTTCTCGACAACATTTTGGCAAAGACCCTGATAATATTTTAATTCCATATACTAATCACCAAACCCAATTTTTACTACAGAGAGGGGATGAATGGATTATTGCCCAATCAGGCCATTTGGGAACAATTGATAACCATGTCCCCAATGACACCCTTTTACATTTTGTCCAGATACATCCATTCATTTTCCCAAAATTACTCAAAAGGCTCCCAGTCCTCAAGCCCTTACTGTCTTTACAGAGGGTTCCAGTAATGGCTGTGCGGTCTTTGTTGTAAATAACCAGCCTACCACCTTTGATACTGTCTATCATTAAGCACAGTTTGTGGAATTGTTTGCCATAACACAAGTTTTTATAACATTTTGTGATAATCCTGTTAATATTCATACAGACAGTGCCTACATTGCTCATTCTGTGCCCCTGCTGGAGATTTCACCCGCCATTAAAACTTCTTCCAATGCGGCCTTTCTGTTTCACCAGCTTCAGCAGCTAATTCAGGCCAAACAACACCCATTTTTCTTAGGACACATCAGGGCACACTCTGATCTTTCCGGTCCTCTAACACAGGTAATGCTTAAGCTGATGCAGCAACTCCTAAAATCTTTCCAATTTTTGGTGGCTCCATTCAAAAGGCCATGGAGCTAAACAATCTTCACCAACTAAATTCCCAGAGCCTTTGATTACTTTGTAAAATTACCAGGCAACAGGCACGAGAAATAGTAAAAGAATGCCCTGCTTGCGCTCTCTCTCTCCCGATTCAACACTTGGGAGTTAACCCCTGAGGATTACTGCCAAATCAGGTTTGGCAAATGGATGTTACTCATTTTCCTGAATTTGGATAAACCAAATATATACATGTTTCTATCGATACCTTCAGCAGCTTTATTTTTGCATCACCACATTCTGGAGAGGCTACCAAAGATGTCCTTTCTCATCTTGTTTCAGCCTTTTCCATAATGGGTAAACCAATACATATTAAAACAGATAATTGTCCTCCATATACCAGTGCCAATTTTAAACAGTTTTGTGCTACCTTGCAATTTTGTCATACTACTGGAATTCAATACACACCTCAGGGCCGAGGCATTGTGGAACGTTCCACCTTACCTTAAAGACTTGGCTATCCCGCCTTAAGGATTCCGCCCTTGTATTTACCACTCACAGGCATTGCCTTAACCATGCATTATTTGCCCTTTTTTTTTCTTACCCTAGACAGTGAAGGCCTTTCGGCTGCAGACAGACACTGGCATCCCTTTTCCAATTCTGATCACCCACCTGTTATGTGGCGAAATCCCCTTACAAATAAATGGAAACACCCAGATCCTGTCCTCATCTGGGAACGAGGCTCAGGTTGTGTTTTGGACCAAGAGCTAGCAGCCCCAAGATGGTTAACAGAACACCTGGTTAAACAGGTTAATGACTTACCTCAAACCGGGGACGGAGGCCCTCCCCATGAGTACAATTTTTCCTCTTTTTCGGATCCATCCAACAATCTGTGTGAGGATCCTGCTTAAGGAACTTATGCTGAACAGGTTTGTGCACGGAGGCCTTGGCCCTCCACCTTCCAACATCATGGAGTACCTTTTTGCCCCCCCGCCCCCGTGAATGCAAGGGAGGATCTTGGACTCAGGCTTCCACTAGTTGGACCCAGACTGCTGACTGCATGAATAAGGTGGCTTACCTCCGTGCCGAGGTTGACCATAAACTCAGAGGAGTTCATCAGCCTAAATGGGTATGTGTTAACAAGCCAAAGATTATTCCCCCTAGTACAAGTAAAGCTCTCCAAAATTGTTCTGCAACCCGTACGCATACCCAGGCGATGCATGTCTCTTGTTATGTGTCGGCCTCAATTTGTGTTAACAAGCAGGGAAAATGATTTTTTGAAGCCTCCCTAATTAAAACTCATGAAGCAGGGGGGGCCACTATTCATTATACCCCCGTTCTCTTTGACCGGGGAAGAGAAGACAAATACACCAAGCTACAGTCTGCTGGGTGCCAAGGCACTGTCGGAAAACCTTCCGACTGGCCCATTAAGGCCCCTACAGGGGTCTCTGATGGTAGAGGACCCACTTATTCTGTCAAGCATCCTCAGATAATCAAACTTTTGAAACCCCAAATCCCTGAGCTCACATATCATCCCTTAATGTAGCCGAAATCCCAGTTCCCAGGTTTAGATACCAATACATTAGATATTTTGCAAACTACCTTCTCCTTCCTTAGTAATTCCAACCCCACCCTTGCTGGTAATTGCTGGCTCTGCATGACAACAGGGGCAAGCATTCCTATGGCAGTTCCTATTAATTCTACTATGGACAATGATAATACATGCCAACCCGGATTTCCCTTTAAAAAATAGCCTATAGGCACTTTTACATAATGTCTTTTAGGTGCGATGCAGAATAATACCTATGATATGGATTTTGGAATTAATTCCTTTGGAAATTGCTCAACAGTACAAAATTATTCCTCACCCATCCCATCTCTTTGTCCCCCCAATGGCACAGTTGTTATGTGTGGAGGAAATGTGGCCTTCCCCAGGCTTCCAGCGAATTGGACCAGTGACTGTGTTCTTGCCTTATTACTCCCTGATATAACTATTGTCCCAGGAGACGAACCTCTAGCCTAGACACCTTAGTCAAAAGACAGAGGCGGGTGATACAGGCCTTACCACTTATTGCCAGCCTTGGAATAACAGCTGCTGTGGGCACAGGTACACTGGCTTTGGCACGGCTATACACCCTTACCATCGCATGTCTCAACAACTTAAAATGATGTACAAACTCTATCAGAAACCATTAAAGATTTGTAGGACCAAATAGACTTCCTGGCAAAAGTGTTCCTTCAAAACAGACGAGGCTTAGATTTGCTGACTGCTAACCAGGGAGATATTTGATTGGCCTTAGGGGAACGATGCTGCTTTTATGCCAATAAATCAGTCATAGTATGAACTAAATTTAAGCAGCTTCAAGAAGATCTAGAAAAGAGATGAAGAGAACTATTTGAAAATCCCCTCTGGACTAAGCTTAATGGATTTCTACCCTACCTTCTTCCCCTATTAGGCCCTTTGTTGGGTTTATGTTTAATGGTGACCATAGGACCCTGCATTATAAACAGTGTGGTACAATTTATTAAAGAACACATTAATATTATGGCCTCTAAGCCCATACAGATCCACTATTATCATCTGGAGATGGAAGACCACGCTGTCAACTTTTAAAAGGATGTTCTACCCTTCTCACAGGCTTATTTCTTAAGTTTACATCCCCACAGATCTCTCTTTCTTACATAAAACTATAAGTAAAAGCTCTGACAAACCATCTTCTGCCCTTGCCATAAGGGTTCGTCTCCATGGGCCCTTCGGCTTGGGGGAAGACGCACCCATGGAGTGAGGACGTTAGGCCATAATATCGGAGGGTGCAGGAAGGACTGCAAAAGGATGGATCCACGGATCCCCAAACACAAGACCTCTGAGTGACACGCTCTGGTGCATGGCGGTTGGCATGCTTCCCCTTCAAGGCCATCTCCTCCAAAAACATGCCAAGGCCACCACGAAATCTGCTAGTAAAGATGCTTGCTCGGATCAGGAGATATTCTAAGGCCTCCTAGACAAACAGAGCTTCTAACCCCCCCTAAAAACATGGCCGGTAAGGTAGGTCAAATATTTTATATAAGAAAGGGGGAGATGTCATTGCCTAGAAGGAAGTTCTCCTTCAAAGAATAGCCTGACACTTACAAGAAACAGCCCCCTGGGAGACATCCTGCCTGGGAGATATCCCACAACCATCTATCTCCCTGAGACATCCTGTCGCCATCTGTCTTGCTGAAATATCCTGAGGTTATCTAACCCTGTGAAGACATCCAGCAACTGCCGATAAGAGAGTTTTCCCATCGGCAGCATATAAACACCCTGTGAGAACAATAAAAGTTTGCAGCTTGATCAGAACTCCTGTCTGGCTGTCATCTCTCCTGTCTCTTGTCCCTTCATTCCTCCCCAACTATGTTCGATGCCCACGTTGATGTGTCCTGCCGGCCGGGACCCCTGGCACTAACCCATATCCTACTAGACTATGACTACTAATACTAATATGATGGAGGAAAATAACCCAAATAGAATAGAAATACAAGCAGTTCAGAGGAGGCATGGTGTATAGTTGGAGTTGCCTTTTGCATGATATAGGGTAGGTGTTATAAATCTAGCTAATTTTTAATTGAAATAATTCTCCATGTGTTTTTAAAGTTAAAAAATATGTGAATACCTGGCTCCCTTTCTCTGTAGCCTATTCACCACATGTATTTTATATGCACATATAGAATCCTACATGGTATCACACGTATATTCTTGTGAGGTGGCTGACTTAGCAGATTCAAATTGTGAGAAGAGATCACTTCTCCTAAACGCTGTTGGAACTGAAAATTCAACGTATGGGGGAGCCTCCTAGTAGAAAAACATTATACATAAATCCATGTTAAGTAAAATAAATATTTTTGCATCAGTGGATGATATATATTTCATGAAGAATTTCGATTGGCATATATATTGCTACGTTTTATTGTCTGTGTTTGTGTTTTGTGTGTGTGTGTATATATATATATATATATATACTCTCCAAATTTTTCAAAATATAAAATATATGTGTCCTATATACACTACCTAAATTCATTCATGTTCATGTATGTGGATTCATAATCAACTTTTCACAAGATTATTCTCAGAAATATACATCCACCTGAAATACATATTTGTTTTCTAGTACTGAAAAGTAACTTCAGTGAATGGTGCCTAAAATCCTAATATTTCTACAGTAGCTGACCCAGTTTAACATCAATGCAAATAGATTCCTATGGGACATGATGTGTATTTTGAAGTTCATTTTATTTAACACTGGTACATTACTATTTCTTCAGTTTATGCACACCATAGTTTATATATTTCATCCACAGGTTCAAAATTAATAGGCATTTGTTTCACTTTCAATCATTTCCTGCTTCAGAACACATGTATTCCTCCAGGTTTCTTGACTGTTCTTCTCATGAGACTTCTTTCCAAACACATTATTTTCGATTTCCATAAAAATTTGAAGCAAAACTCCCACACTCTTCATGATAAACCATAACCCTAAAATTACCATTAGATGTATAACTGGTTGGAATGAATGATTGTATATCAATATAAGATTTCCTGTATATTTTCAGATAACAATTCAATACATTATTTAAAGTTGGAACCAGTTATATAATTTATGTTGAGTGTCTATATGGAAGAAGCTGAAGGCCATTTTAGAGGGTTTTGGTTTTAATTGTGGTCATTTGTTGGTGGTTGGAAGAGGTGACTGGGTCCACCTGGGCTTGAACACTGGTGTGATTCCCCATAAGACTGAGTTCTGGAACCGAACTCAGAGAAGTATTGCCATGAAGTCATGTTGGGATTTTAGGAGGCCACGTATGAGAGTCGCCCTAGGAAACTGAGTTCTAGGCCCAGGATGGCTTCCCACATCGCCATGGGAATCTCATCCAGGATATTACATGATTTTATTTTTAAAGAGTTGGCAGCCATAATTAAGAGACAAAACACACATGGATCTCACATTGTAGACCTCAATGGGCCTGGCTTCATGTGACCTTTTGCCCCCTCTTTGGGAAGCCTTGCCTGTGAGAGTTCTCCAGAGGTTTTATTCAAATGAGCTTCCTCAAAATTTTACGGTTCCTGGATGAATGGGAAACTCACAGTGGCTCCAAATTCATCCTTGAAAAATGGCGAGATAAATACCATGAAATTTTGGACATTCCCTTGACCAGGTGGCACTGGAAAACATTTCCATGTCCTATTGCTGATCAGGAGTATACCAGACAGTGCCTTGATTGACTGGGTTTCATGAAAATTCTGTAGAACAGAGATGCCAGTAATTTGGAGCCTTCTGAGTAGTGAGCCTAGAGTAGTGGTTAGCAAGTGTGTGATAATACATCTGGGCTGTGGCCATGGAGATCTGCCATTGGCTTCCAAATGTCCTGTGACTGACATGGTGCAGCCAGCAGACAATTATATAAAAAGGCATCTTGGTATATGGAGACGTTTCTGGGCAATGTTCAGAATCAGGTTGCTATGGACAAGGGCGCAAGCTATGTGGGATAGAAGCCTGGTTGGTGCGTTCTCCAGCAGACACTGACCAACCACATGTGACAGAATGCCGTGCAGCACTGTGACCCATTTGAACTCCTTGTATTTTGTGAAGCCAATACCAAACTCCCATTGTAGCAGCAAGAAAGACCATTAAAAGTGGAGTATGACCAAAGGGCTTCACAGTCCACACGGGGAGAGGCTTAGCCCCAATGGCCATTGTTTACCTACAAAAAGAGAATTCATCACTGCTGCACCATGTTCATTGGAAAATAAGAACACATGTCCTTCAGGTCACATAGATGCATATCTAGCTTTGATGGTCTCACTACAAAGGAAGCTAAAGCTACTGACAACAACATATATTTCAAGTGCCCAGCCTCAGAGGCAGTTTCTCAAAATGTCTTTAGGCCAGGAAACCTCTATATTCATAGACACAGGGTACAACTTTTTGTACCCCCAATACTAATTTATACGTCTTCAAAATATTGCTCCCAGAAATGGTTACGAGAAATACTCATGTCACCTGATCTACATATACATTGTATCACAGTAATATTCTGAACACAAAATGCAAAGGTCACACTTATGATTGTACCAAAATCTAAATGGAAAGTGAACCTGCATTACTAAAATCATCCATGTCCACTTGCCTAATGCTCTCAAATGTCAATCCTATTGATGACTACATATTTCTTTTTTCCTAAGATTATATAATTAAAGTCAACCCTGTTGAATGTGTAATCCTATCACTAACTTTATGCTTTGCCTGATTTCATAATGTCTCTATTGATATCTGCTTTCCTACATGTTTTCTCCAGTTCATCATTGTGACTGACTCTTCACATGTGCTGACATTTACATTCACTCTCTATATGAAACCCTATTGCTAAAGGACTTTTTTTCCAAATCCAATATTCACTCTTCTTCCTAAACCTACCAACTATATTCCTAATCTTACTGATTATCCCGGTTTGAATGGATGTTCTTTTCTACATTCAATCATCCAAGTAAATGTCAGGTGAGCGTCGGAGGAAGAGACCACCCAGAATCTATCTCATGCAACAGCAAAGGGTTTATTGGGGGTCCAGCGTGCTGGTGCTCATACCTAACTTGAATAGAGCAGAGAGCGCTGAGAACAGCTTAAGCAGAGCTTATATACTTTCCTTGAAGAGGGCAGGGAGGGAATTTTATTAATGGATCAGGGCGAGTGGGCAGTTTGCACGCAACCGGGTGAGGGAGTGCATTCTGTAGTTTGGCCGTTGGGGACAGCACATTCTGGGAACAAGATTAGCAAACATTTCTCAAGATTTCAACAGTGTTTTGTTAAGCGTACAGAAAAACAGGAAGTGACAAGTGCCTATTTTATTAACCTTTCATTCCCCACTTCTTCTTCTGGCTACTTTTAGTCATAAAATTGATCATTGGGGGGTGTCACATTTTATGTCTGCTAGTGGGGTATTAACATAAGTTTAACTTGTCCAATTTGAGATTGGAGAAAAGAAATTACATGGTTGAGCAAACAGTGTTTATAGGTAGCAATAATATGAGGAATACACAATTTGAAAGGGTTACCAGTCTTTTCCAGTTTCCAGCCAGAGTCTCAACAGGCCGCAGGCTTGAGATGAGAGGTATGGATCCAGGAAATGATTCTGTCTACCTTTACCGCTGTAGGTGTTATAAGTAGCACCTGGTATGGTCCTTTCAAGCGGGGTTCCAGGGATGACACCTGATGTCGTCTTACATAGAAGAAGTATCTTACTTGATGTTGATTTGGAGTCCTCTCGTCCCCAGGTTGTTAGGCAGTGGCCATCTGTTTTCACAGGTATCCTGAGTTCTTTCAAGAGCTTTAAGTCTGTCAAGCAAGGGGGTGTGAAAGGGATCATTAGGTCTTAGAGTTGGAGTTAGGTCCCTTACTGGAGGAGGGGCACCATAGAAAATTTCATAGGGGGTGAGGTTACACAAAGAAACAGAGGGAGTATTTCTTGCATGAAACAGTTCATAAGGCAGTAGCATAGTCCAATATTTTATGCCGGTCACTAAGCTTAATTTCGTTATGGTCTCTTTAATGGTTCTATTCATTCATTCTGCCTGTCCTGAACTCGGGGGTCTATAAGCACAATGTAACTTTCAATAAATCCCCAAGGTCCTGGCTAACCCCTGACTTATGTGGGTTATGAACGCGGGTCCATTATCACACCCTATTACTTTAGGCAGGCCGTATCTTGGAAAAATATCTCCCAGGATCTTCTTCACCACAATTTGCATTGTTTCTTTTTTTTTCTTTTTTTCCTTTTCTTTTTTTTTTTTTTTTTTTTTTGTTGGGAAAGGCTTCAATCCATCTGAAAATGTATCTACAAAGACTAGGAGATTTTTAAGTCCATAACTTGCTGGCTTTATTTCAGTAAAGTACACTTCCCAGAATTGTCCTTGTCTGGTTCCTCATAGGTGCTTTCCTGCAGGAAGCTTGGAAGGATAAGAATTAACCAATTGATGGACCTGACAGGCTTTTGTTAACCATTCAGTTATTTCCTTTAACTGTGAGTCGGTTAGTGGAAAACTCTGTTCTTGATCCTTCAGGAATGAATGTAGTTTCTTTGAACTAAGGTGAGTGATTTGGTGTACATTATCTACTGACATAGTTAGAGCTGTGAATATAGGAGTTTTTACTGAAGGATTTAGAAATTCAACTTGGGGGCCTTCAGGGTTAAAAGTTATTTTGCCCTGGAGCTTGCTGAGCAGAACTCTGCCCATCAATGGGGCCGGGCATTCTGGAATTACTAGGAAGAAGTGATGGATTTTTTCTTTCCCCTGGTCCCAGGTCCTCTTAGTTGTCCAAGCCCGATATTTACTGCAATTAGCCCCTTGAATTAGAGACCTTTTATTTGATAGAAGGCAAAATGGGGCCTTAATGGCTGAGTATATTGCCCCTGTATCCACTTCAATGTTTACTGGGGTGCCCTCCACTTCAAAAGTTAACCTGAGCTCGGGGAGGGGATCTGATCCCCAACTTTCTTAGTCATCCTCCAGAGTCAGAATGGCTGGCTGGCGTGGCTGTCTCTTTCTAGGGCTCTCTTTGGCCCAGTGTCCTTTTTCTTTACAGTAGGCACATTGATCTGAGGCCAGGGGTGGCCTCTAGTTTGGGCCCAGGTATCCCTTCCTGTCTCCATGTTTCTTATTTCTGGCCTATTTGTTGTTGTGACCAGGACCTTAGTCAATTCCTTAGTCTGTCTTTTGTTTCTTTTATCCTCCCTTTGCTTTTTTATCTTCTTCAGTTTCTCTCGTATAGTATACCTTTTTGACTTCGCTGACTAAATCTCTCAAAGTCATATCTTGTAATCCATCTAAGTGTTTTAAATTTCTTTAAATATCCAGGGCAGCTTGCCCAATAAAGGCCATCATGACAGATGCCTTTTGAGCCTCTGCCTGAGTATCAAAAGGAGTATAACTCCTATATGCCTCCATAATTCTCCCTAGAAACATAGAGGGAGATACGTCAGGCCCTTGAATAAACTCTATTACCTTGGCCAAATTAGTTGGTCGCCTAGCAGCCACTAAGATACCCGCCATTAGAGCCCGGAGATAAGTGAACAGATGCTCCCTACCTTCAAAGGTATTGGGGTCCCTGTTTCGTCGATTCTAGGGGAAGCCGGGTTGAATATGTTGGGAAGTTGTGTCAGTCACCCACCTGGTCTGAGGATATTATTTTCTAGCTTCCAGGAGGATTCTCTTTTGTTCCTCTGTCATGAAGAGAGTCCCTAGGTGTTGTTGGCAGTTATTCCAAGTAGGCTGGTGTGAAAACATCTATGAATCAACCACACCTGAGAGACGAGTGGGGTCCTCGGTAAAAGGGGGATTGTTATTTTTCCAGTTATATAGGTCTGAAGAGGAGAAAGGCCAATACTGGTAGGCTTGCATTTTTTCCCCATGACCATCATCAATCATTGGCACATAGGGACGGAGGGGGAGCATCACGGGAGTTCCAGGGTTTTCAATCATTCATTGCCGGTGAGTTCCTTTAGCCGGGCCAGGTTCCTCCAGGGGAGGAGGGGCTGTGTGTGCCACGGGGGAGTTTTCTGGAGGGTGCTGGGCTGGCTTAGCTTCCTCCAATGGCGGAGAGGCTGAGTCAGCAGCAGGGGAATCACTTAGAGGGTGTTGGGGGTTGGGAGACCAGGGCAAGGGATAAGGAGAGGGATGAGAGTCCAGTAGAGTTAAATCTTGTGACTTAGGCAGAAAAGAGGGTGGAGGAGGAGGAGGAGCAGAGGGTTTGAGAGATCGTGGGGGAAAGATTAGGAGCGGGGGCAGGGGCAAAGAAAGGCTTCACCCATGGAGGAGATTTGCAGAGGTAATGCCGGGTTAAGATATATGGCTTTTGATCTGGATGGCTATGTGGCCCTTCCTGAAAGACAATATCTCTGACTTTTTAAATTACTGAGAAGTAGAAAAATTCTTCTAAGGGCCATCCGAATCCAAAGGTGGGCCATTCTGAGGCACAGAGAGTCTGCCAGGTCCAGCGGTTTACTGAAAAAGAAAGATTCTGAGCCCTTAAGCGGAATTTGGTCCAGTGATCAAGGGTCAGGGACAGAGGCATTGAAGTGCTCTTTCCCATAATGAGAAATGCACAAACAGTAAAAGCAACGACACATGACACAGACAAGACAAGACAATAAAGACAGGCAATGGACGTCCAACCCTGAGACGAGGACTGAGTAGCCGGCAATACCTGATGGGCTGGCAATACCGAATCTGAAACAAAATATCACTGAGTTAAGGAGACTATTGTTCCTCGATTTTCAGAGTCCTCTGGGGTGTCCCTCAGGGTGGTTGCCTGTGGCTCTGTGACACATCTGTCAGCCACCGTGAGAGAGAGCTCACACTCTTTATTGACAGCCATTTTACCAAGACCTAACCTGAAACCTGATACCAGAAAGAGGCGCCTTACGAATCCCTAGAGGAGCCTGTTGGGGTCTCTCGTCCGCTGCTCCCAGAACTCGGTGGAACCTCCATATGTAAAGGTCGGACGAGTGTCAGGCGAAGAGACCTCCAAGAGACTGTCTCATGCAAAAGCAAAGGGTTTATTGGGGGTCCAGCATGCTGGGGCTCAGAGCTCACTTAAATATAGCAGAGAGTCCTGAGAACAGCTTAAACAGGGCTTATATACTTTCCTTGGGGAGGGCAGGGAGGGAAGTTAAGTATACAGAAAAACATGAAGAGACAACTACCTATTTTACTAACTTTTCACTAACGACTATACTTTGCCAGATTTCCTAATGTCTCTATTGATATCTATTTTCCTACATACTTTTCCCAGTTCATCTTTGTGACTGACTCTTCACATGTGCTGACATTTACATTTACTCTATACCCGAAAAGCTATAGCTAAAGAACTTTTGGTGCAAATTCTATACTCACTATCCTTTCTAAACTACCGACTATCTTCTTAATCTTACCGACTATCACTTTTTGACTGGATGTTATCTTTGACAATCAATCATCCAAGGCACAAGGTCCAATGCAATTGTATATCGATGTACCTGAGACATCTGTGCAGAAAATATATCAAAGCTAAGTATCACAATCAAGGTCCTAATACACTTCTGGGTTTTAAATCTTACCTAGATTTCTGTTTTCATACTTATATTTTACCTATATATTCTTGTAATTATCGCAGGTTATCAATACCATTTTTCATCCAGCTGAATGATTCCTAACCCAAATCAAACCTGTTATTAACCCTAACCATTCACTGTTGCCTCAATCTAACTTTACAGAAGAGCAGGGACAGAGATGGTCTTACAATACAAAAATGTAGGATTCATTCCAACTACTGAGAAACTCAAAGGTCCATGCAAAAATGATCCCTGCAGAAGTTGTAGGCAGCTATGTAGGAACTGAGAGAGCAAAAGTCATCTTCCATTGTAAAAAACCTGGTCAGGATGAAGGAATGTGTCTGAATCAGCCTCTGTCTTCTTAATTTAGAGAAGAAGGACCAAACCAGGCCTGTGTTGAGAGCTGTTCCCGGGTGCCTATGGTTGATATACCATTCTAAGTTGTGAAAGTGTCACAGGAAGTAGGGGCAGCCTCAATTTCATGGGACCCTTTGAAACAACTGTTAGGACAACGTGGTTGCCAAGGCAGTGACCTTATTCAATTCCTGAAGGAAGTGACCTCACCTAACATCCTTAGAGACAGAACTCTCTGAACTTGGGATCCAGGAAGCCAGTCACCCAAATCCACTCCCAGTCCCACTCCCAGGGGTCTCAATTTCTTGGATTTACCAAGGACAGATTTAGTCTTTCTTGGCACATACTGATGTGAGGATGGCCAAATGCCAGAAAGCTCTGAAAAGTCGCCTTTACTGAGAAAGCAGGTATTGGATCACCGCTGGCTCCTCAGTACTTCACAATGTTGACCAAAGAGACCAGATCTGAGACAGGACAGGCCATTTTGGGGGAAGAAAATATGGCCCACAATCAGAGAAACTCTGGATAGTCACAGACCTACTTTGGGGAAGGAGGTGCCTTTGTGGATGTGGGTGTGAGTTTGTGGATTTGTCTCATGTTCTCAGAATAGGTAGGAAAGTCGGTATGTTTGGTTTAGTGTAGACTGTTTCGAGTAAGTTGTTTGACAAGGCGAGTGTTTCTATGTCTGTGTATCCCACGGTGTCCATGGTTGTAGACATTAGAAAAGAGAATGCATCAATTGATACGTCCTGTCTAGTTGAAAGCTTCCCAGCATTCATCCTGCCCAATTTATGAATGGATTTCAGCTTGCCTTATCGATGGGCAACACTTGCTATCTTTCAAAGTTTCTGCTTTCTTCCTGAATTCTGGCCACTCTCCAGAATAGGTTCATGGTTTTGTGTCCAATATATGTACCACTTCCAAGCCCTGTGACATCGTCATGTACTGGATAGCTGAAGGGAATGGCGAGCATCTCAGAAAACTCTGATACCAGTGTGATCAGGATAGTCTCAGTGGAGAAAACCTTTGGGCCTTTTAATTATCAATTGTTCTGCTGCCCTCAATGTCTGAAAGGTCTTTGCCTCAGGCCACCCCTTTTTGATGCCTGAAAAAAACTGTTTTCACATGGAAATGAATGGGCATCACCTGAAGCTTTTTGCTTAATTCCATTGGAAAGGATGTGTCTGAATCAGCCTTTTGGCCCTGTGTGAGGCTTAGGCTTAGATTCTCAGCACCTGATGGATCTAAAGAAAGATTCCATGTGTGCATCCAAAACCAAAATAGCCAAAAGAGCAGTCATTCTGTATGAAGTCTCTCCCCTTCCTTTGTGAGGTTCCAGACCTACATCAAGTTAGAATAGGAATGCTTTGGGTCAAATAATTTCTTCAAAGCCCTGCAGAGGCTAGCCCATAGGTGCTTGGGTTTCCTCATGTCTCCAATTCAGACAAAGAATCTAAACCCCACAGTAGTCCTCAAGTTGGAGAAGCAGAGAAGTATTAACAGCAGGCCTATGTGATCACACCAGGTTCACAGGAAGGGTGTCCAAGCCACCCTGATTTTAGGCAAATTAGAGGCAAGGGAGATTATTTTGGAGACTGTCATGGTCTGCGCCCCTCATCGAAACATCCAACCAGAGGTTATGAAGAGTGTTTATATGAAATATCATGAGGACCATGTGGGAGTGTGTTGGTTTTAATTGTGGTCATTTGTGTGGTGGTTGGAAGAGATGACTGGGTCCACCTTGACATGATCTCTGGTGTGATTCCCCTAAGAGACTGAGTTCTGGAACTGACCTCAGAGAAGTATTGCCATGAATTGTGTTGGGATGTTAAGAGACTACGCATGAGAGTCGCCCCTGGAAACTGAGATGTATGCCCAGGTTGTATTTCCACAAAGCACTGGGAATCACAGCCAAGATATCACATGATTTTATTCTGAAAGACTTGGCAGCCATAGTTGAGAGTCAAAACACACATGGACCTTACATTGTAGACATCAATGGGCCTGGATTCACGTGACCATTTAGCCACTCTTTGGGAAGCCTTGCCTGTGAGAATTCTCCATTGTCTTTTATTGACATGAGCTTCCTCAAAATTTATTGGTTCTGGATTGATTTGAAACGCACAGTGCATCCAACTTCATCTTTCAAAAATGGCTAGATAAATACCAAGAAATTTTTGAAATTCCCATGACCAGGTGGCACTGGAGAACCTTTGGATGTCCTGTTGCTGATCATGAGTATACCAGACAGTGCCTTGATTGACTGGGTTTCATGAAAATGGTGTAGAACAGAGATGCCAATAAATTGGAGGCTGCTGAGTACTGGGCCTAGAGCAGTAGTGGGCAGGTGTGTGATAAAACATTTGTGGTGGGGCCATGTTGATCTGCCATTAGCTTCCAAGTGTCTTGTGACTGAAATGGTGCAGCAAGCAGTCCCTTCTATGTAAAGGCATCTTGTAATATTGAGAAGTCTCAGGGCAAGTTTCAGAATCAAGTTGCTATGGTCAATGGGGCAAGCTATGTGGGATAGAAGCATGGTTCGTGCATTGTCCTAGAGAAACTGACCCACCACACGTGACAGAACTCCCTCCAGCACTGTGTCCCAGTTGACCTCTTTGTATTTTGTGAAGCAAATACCAAACTCCCAGTGACGCCGCAAGAAACACCATTAAAATTTTAGGATCACAAAATGGCTTCACAGTCCACACGGGGAGACACTTAGACCCAGTGGCCACAGTTTAGCTACAAATAGCAAATTCAGCACTGCTGCTCATGTTCAGTGGAAAATACGAAACAATGTCCTCCAGATCACATAGATGCAGACCCATCTTTATTGGTCTCACTAGAAACGAAGCTAAAGCACTTGACAACAACATATATTTCAAGTGCCCAACCTCAGAGGCAGTTCCACAAGAAGTCTTTAGGCCAGAAGAGCTCCAGTGTGTGGAGTGTTTACCCTGTCCCTTACTTTTGGAAACTCCTTAGCATATTCCATTCCAGATATGTATTCACAGATTTTCTAACTCTTCTCCTCTAATTTTGTCTTACTTGGGGAGTAGGTAATGTCAAGCCATTGTTCTGGATGACAGTGGGAACAATTTTTTGTAGCACATATTTGCATACACATTGGATTCATTTTACAATTTTCCAGTCAAAATGGTGAATCCCTCACACTAACCCCTACGCTACTAAACTCTGACTACTAATCATAATATGATGGAGAATAATAACCCAAACAGAATTGAAATACAAGCAGTTCAGAGGAGGCATCGTGTATAGTTGGACTTGCCTTTTGCATTATATAGAGTAGGAGTTATGAATCTAGTCAATTATTTGGTTGAAAGAATTCTCCATGTTTTTTTAAAGTTAACAAATATGTGAATTCCTGTCTCCCTTTCTCTGTAGCCTGTTTAGCACATGTAATTTTATATGCACATATAGAATCATACCTGGTATCACACGTATATTTTTGGTGAGGTGGCTGACTTGGCATATAGAAATTGTGAGAAGATATCACTCCTTCTAAAAGCTGTTGGAACTGAGAAGATATCACTCCTTCTAAAAGCTGTTGGAACTGAGAATTCAACCTATGGGTGATCCTCCTATTTGAATAGCATTATACATAAATCCATGTTCAGCAAAATGAATATTTTTGAATCTGTGGATGATATGTATTTCATGATGAATTTCGATTGGCATATATAATGCTACTTTTTAATGTCTCTCTGTGTGTGTCTGTGTATATATATATATATATATATATATATATATATATATATCCTCCAGATTTTTCAAAATATGAAATATATGTGTCTTATTATGCACTCCCAAATTTCATTCATATTCATGTATGTGGATTTATAATCTAATTTTCAAAAGATTATTCTCAGAAATATTCATCCACCCGAAATACATTTTGGTTTACTAGTACTGAAAACTATCTTCAGTAAATGGTGCATAGAAATCCTAATATTTTGACATTGCAAGATGGCCATGAATAGAGTGCATCACACCCTTTGTACTGCGCCACTTCACATGTGAATAAGGAGTTAGAATGACGAAAAAGTATCTTGTTAGGATCTTACAGAAAATTGGGTGTGCCTGGAACCTAGAAGAATGATTTCCACCACCAAGGTCCTGTAATTGAGTCTCAAACAAGAGCCAACTATGTGACCAAAGATCTGGGATGACTGATCCGTGTGGCCCGTGCCATGGCTACAGACGGCGGGCCTCCACCGAGAAGCGACCAGCATGCAGGGAGAAACGTTGCTGCAAATTCTGTGGAATCCAGCTGGCTTACCCGCCACTGAGCCCGGGGCTGAGCTCGGGATTTCAGATGGGGAAGAAAGCGCTACAGTTCTATCCCCCACAACCGAAACTCCATCGACAAAACCAACGGCCACCATCTTGGAGAGCTGAAGTATCCACCGCCACTCTCCGACAGATTGCAACAACAAAACAGGTGTGTGTTACTCAGCTTATCTCCCATACAGCAGGTAATTTGCAAAAATTCTCTCTTAGGCTTTCCGGGGGAGGGATTACCAGAGAAAGCCTTCACAAAGATGCGGGGAAAACTAGTGGCACCTGACCTTCAACTTCCCCTCCCATCACCGGTGAAAACAAAACTTGTCTAGCCAGCGCAATGGGTGGGGCAAGCGGAAAAATTCAAAACAATAGAGTGCCAGGGTTCCCAATAGACACCCTCCACACCCAAGAAACGGCAGGCAAAGAGTACAGTTTGATCTGCCAAGAGGCATCACTCAGGGGAAATCTGGTGTAGCAGGGGAAATCAGGACTCGCAGAGGAAACCAGGGGACTAGAGGACAGACCCGCTTGACTAGGCGGCTGGAGAACGCCTGCCCACCAGCAACCAATCACCCACTGGCTGCCTGCGCAATTGGGCAGCTAGAGATCACCCGTCCGCCGGTGACAGCCCATTCACTGATTGCACGACTGGATGGCTGGAGACCGCCCGCCCGCCAGCCACCGGGAGGTGAAACCAACCAGAGACAGTCCAGTCCCACCCCCCCATTCAAACACCCCGGCAAGGAGCCTGGGGCCCGCCATAGCAGACAGGTGACATCACTGGAGCTCAGCTGTCGGAATTCCTTCCAAGCGGAATCCACTTTTGCAGGCATAGTCTACAAACACAAAAGAGAGACAACAGAGATATACAAAACCAAAACAAATCTATTGAAGAGAGCAGAAACACAGCAATCAATAGAGCTGAAAAGTAATGTGAACATCATGAAAAAACAAGGGAAAAAAATTCTACAGGAAGACCGAGAAGCATCAGAAATAGGGATAGGGAAGAAAACTCAAGGCATACCTAACTCAGATGGAAAGGAATATTAGAGAAGACATGAGGCAGCAAGTCCAAGCAATAAAAGTATATTTTGAAAATCAAACAGACAAACAAATTCAAATGGCAAAGAACGAGCTTTACCAGGAGATAGAGATCTTAAAAAGAAATATCAAACAGTAATCCTAGAAATGCAGAAAACTATAAACCAAATTAAAAACTCAAACGAAGAATATAACAAATAGACTAGATCAATTAGAAGTTAGAACATCAGATAATGAAGACAAAGTTTATCAACTTGAAAAGAATAGAGTAAACACAGAAAAGATGCTTAAATCCCATGAGCAATCTATTCAAGAGATATGGGATGTCATAAAAAAAACAAATTTGAGTGTCATCTGGATAGAAGAAGGCATAGAGATTCAAACCAAAGGAATGGACAACATATTAAATGAAATATTTCTGGAAAATTTCCCAGAGATGAAAGATGGAATGAATTGCCAAATCCTGGAAGCCTACAGGACCCCAAGCATTCAAAACCATAATAGACCAACTCCAAGACAAATAATTATGAAGATAGCCAGAACAAGGACATACAGAACAAAGAGAGAATATTAAAAGCTACGAGAGAAAGTAGGCAGATTACATTCAGGGGGAAACCAATAAAGTTAACGACTGATTTTTTATCACAAACTTTGAAAGCAAGAAGATCCTGGAAAAAAGTATTTCAAACGCTCAAAAATAATGGATTCCAACCAAGAATACTGTATCCAGCAAAATTAAGCTTCAGATTTGACAATGAAATTTAAGTCTTTCACGATAAACAAAAGCTAAAAGAATTCACAGCCAGAACACCAGCAGTGCAAAGCATTTTGAGCAAAATACTACAAGAAGAGGATTTGAAAAGTAATGCCTGAAACTAGCAGCGGTAGGTATCTCAGTAAAGGGAGAGGAAAATAACCAAAAAGTAAAAACTAACCAAAATAAATAAATAAATAAATAAATAGACATGACTGGAAGTACAAATCATATTTCAATTGTAACCTTAAATGTTAATGGCCTAAACTCACCAATCAAGAGACATAAGCTAGTAACCTTGATCAAAAAAGAAAAAAATTCAACAATATGCTGCCTTCAGGAGACTCATATGATAGGTAAAGACATACAGAGGCTGAAATTAAAAGTTTGGGAAAAATCATACCACTCACATGACCCTCGGAAGCAAGCAGGAGTGGCCATACTCATATCGAATAAAATCAACTTCAACCCTACGTTAATCAAAAGGGATAAAGAAGGACACTATATACTGTTAAAAGGAACCTTGCACCAACAATGCATAACCATTATCAATTTGTATGCACCAAACAATTGAGCTGCAACACTCATAAAACAAACTCGCCTCAAGTTCAAGAGTCAAATAAACTACAACACAATAATTATGGGTGACTTCAACACACCGCTCTAGCCATTAGACAGATCCTCTAGACAAAAACTGAATAAAGAAACTATAGAATTCAACAGCAAAATCAGTAACCTAGACTTCACCGACATATATAGAATATATCAACCATCAAAAAGTGGATACACGTTCTTCTCAGTAGCACATGGATCCTACTCAAAGGTAGACCATATATTATGCCATAGGGCAATTATTAGTAAATATAAAGTCGTGGAGATAATACCATGCACCATATCTGATCATAATGGAAGGAATCTGGAAATCAATGATAAAAGAAGGAAGGAAAAATCCTACATCACATGGAAAATGAACAACATGCTACTGAATGACAAATGGTTTACAGAAGACATAAAGGATAAAAAAATTCGTAGAGACAAATGACAATACAGACACAACACACTGGAATCTATGGGACACAATGAAAGCAGTTTTAAGAGGGAAATTCATTTCTTGGAGTTCTTTCCTCAAAGTAAAAAAAAAAAAGAAAAAAACAGCAAATAAATGAACTCACACTACATCTCAAAAACCTAGAAATGGAAGAGCAAAACAACAGCAAATGTAGTAGAAGACAAGAAATAATTAAAATTAGAGCAGAAATCAAGGAAATTGAAACAAAAAAAACATTGAAAATATTGATAAAAATAAAGTTGGTTCTTTGAAAAAATAAATAAGATTTATAGACCCTTAGCCATGCTAAGGAAGAGAAGAAAAGAGAGAACTCAAATTACTAACATACGGGATGAAAAAGGCAATATCACAACAGACACTACAGAAAAAAGAAGATAATTAGAAAGTATATGGAAAACCTATGTTCCAATAAAATAGATGATAGTGAAGATATCAATAAACTTCTTAAGTCATGCGATCTGCCCAGATTGAGTCAGGAAGACAGACACAATTTAAACAGAACAATAACAAAGGAAGAAATTGAAGAAGCCATCAAAATACTACCAACAAAAAAAAGCCATGGACCGGATGGGTATACAGCAGAGATCTACATAACCTTCAAAAAGGAATTAATACCAATACTTTTCAAGCTATTTCAAAAAATAGAAAAAGAAGAAACTCTTCCAAATTCATTCTATGAGGCCAATATCACCCTGATCCCAAAACCAGACAAAGACACTTCAAAAAAGAAAACTACAGACAAATATCTCTAATAAACTTGGATGCAAAAATTCTCAATAAAATCTTGGTGAATCGAATACAAAAGCATATCAAAAAAATTATGCACCATGATCATGTAGGATTCATCCCTGGGATTCAAGGCTGGTTCATTATACGGAAATCAATAAATGCTATTCACCACATCAATAGACTTAAAGACAACAACCATATGATCATCTCGATAGATTCAGAAAAAACATTCGACAAAGTTCAACATCCCTTTATGTTGAAAACACTAGAAAAACTAGGGATAACAGGAACTTACCTCAAGATTGCAAAAGCTATATATGATAAACCTCAGGCTGGCATCATCCTAAATTGAGAAAAGCTGAAGGCATGCCCTCTAAAATCTGGAACAAGAGGGATGCCCTCTATCACCACTTCTATTTAATTTAGTTCTTGAAATACTAGGCATAGCAATTAGACAGACAAAAGAAATTAAAGGCATAAAACTAGGAAAAGTAGAACTTAAATTATCGCTATTTGCGGATGACATGATAATATATTTAACAGACCCAAAAGGGTCTACAGAGGAACTGCTAGAGTTAATAAATGAATTCAGCAAAGTGGCAGGATATACAATCAACTCGCATAAATCAAAGGCATTGCTGTATATCAGCAGCAAAACTTCTGAAATGGAAATGAGGAAAACCACTCCATTCAAAATATCCTCAAAGAAAATAAGATAATTGGAAAAACAATTAAATAGTTGGGAAACAACCTAACAAAAGAGGTGAAAGATTTATAAATGAAAACTACAGAACCCTAAAGAGATAGAAGAGATCTTAGAATATGGAAAAATATACCCAATTCATAGATAGGCAGAAATAACATCATCAAAATGGCGATATTACCCAAATTCTCTACAGGTTTAAATTGATGCCAATCAAAATCCCAACGACATTTCTTGTATAAATGATAAACCAATCATGAAATTCATATGAAAAAACAAAAGACCCAGAATAGGAAAAGCAACTCTAAGCAGGAAGTGTGAATCTGGAGGTATAGCGATTCCAGAGTTCAAACTGTACTACAAAGCAATAGTAACAAAAACAGCATGGTACTGGTACCGAAAAAAGCAGGTGGACCAGTGGTACAGAAGAGAGGACACAGAAACCAATCCACAAAATTACAACTTTCTTATATTTGATAAAAGGGGCTAAAAACCTGCAATATACGAAGGATAGCATCTTCAACAAATGGTGCTAGAAAAATTGAAAATCGATATGCAACAAAATGACACTGAATCCCTTTCTCTCGCCAAGCAAGGAAGTTAACTCAAAGTGGATCAAGGAGCTAGATATCAAATCAGAGACACTGCATCTGATAGAAGAAAAAGTTGGCTACGATCTACATACTGTGGGGTCGGGCTCCAAATTCCTTAATAGGACACCCATAGCCCAAGAATTAATAACAAGAATAAATTAATGGGACTTACTTAAACTAAAAAGTTTTTTTTTTTCTCAGCAAGAAAAACAATAAGAGAGGTAAATAGAGAACCTACATCCTGGGAACAAATTTTTACCCCTCACACTTCAGATAAAGCCCTAATATCCAAAATATACAAAGAACTCAAAAAAATTAAAAAATAAGATAACAAATAACCCAATCAACAAATGAGCCAAGGACCTGAACAGACACTTCACAGAGGAGGACATACAATCAATCAACAAGTACATGAAAAAATGCTCACAATCTCTAGCAGTCAGAGAAATGCAAATCAAAACCACCCTAGGATACCATCTCACTCCAGTAAGATCGGCAGCCATTAGGAAGTCAAACAACAGTAAGTGTTGGCGAGGATGTGGGGAAAAGGGGACACTTGTACACTGCTGGTGGGACTGTAAATTGGTGCAGCCAATTTGGAAAACAGTATGGAGATTCCTGGGAAAGCTGGGAATGGATCCACCATTTGACAAAGATATCACCCTTCTTGGACTATTCTCTGAGCATCTTAAAACAGTGTACTATTGGGATACTGCCACATCAATGATCATAGAGGCACAATTCACAATAGCTAGACTGTGGAACCAACTTAGATGCCCTTCAATAGATGAATGGATAAAAAAATGTGGAATCTACACACAATGGAGTATTACGCAGCACTAAAAAATTACAAAATCATAGAATTTGCAGGGAAATGTATGGCATTAGAGCAGAATATGCTAAGCGAAGCTAGCCAATCCTTAAATAACAAATGCCAAATGTCTTCTTTGATATAAAGAGAGCAACTAAGAACAGAAAGGGAGGAAGAGCATGAGGAAAAGATTAACATTATACAAAATGAGTGAGGGGAGAGAAAGGGAGAGAGAACAGAAAGCATATGGAAATGGTAGGAAACCCTCAATGATACACAAAATTACACATAATAGGTTGTGAGGGGAAATGGGAGGGAAATAATGGAGAGAATTAAACAACAGCACATGAGGTAGAGAGGGAAGATGGGAGGGGAGGGGAGGGGGGATAGTAGGGGATAGGAAAGGTAGAAGAATACAACAGTCACTAATATGCCATTATGTAAAAATGTGAATGTGTAACCAATGTATTTCTGCAATTCTTATTTGGGGAAAAAAATGGGAGTTCATAATCCAAATGAGAAAAATGTATCAAAGATGATATATCATGAACTTTGTAATGTTTTGAACAACCAATAAAAATAAATAAATAAATAAATAAAGGTTTAAAATTCAGTGGAATGAAATCAGCTAAAAAAGTGTTGAGATGCATTCATTTTTCTTAGCAGAAACTTTGTTTTGTGTAGTTGTAACTATCACAAATTTATTTTACCAGAAATTTGGCTTTTGAAAATGCACATAAATTGAGATTAAAGGATAATTCACCTACCTTCATGAAAAATTCATAGCATTTCCTATATTTTTCATATTTCATTTTTTTAGTTAATATTTTGTCATGGACCAGGTCTAGCCTTAGGCTATTCTTCCAGAATACTACCTCATCTGACAAGTTCGTACAATGTGTTGGATTTTTCTTTTCTTCTTTTATTTAATTGTTTCTAGCTAATAATGTGTATTTCTCCTTATCTTTATTTGGACATACATACCCAACTATATCTTTGCATTTTATGTTTTACTGGGGAAGAGACTCATCAAAAGCTTTTTGTTATATGTATTAACAATCAAACATTCAGAGCATGCAATTATTCTTAATTTTGCATGAAAATATCTTTGCACAATTTTTCTTATAAAGATTTAGAATTATTAATAATTTACCTGCTGTAATAAGTAACTACTTACAAGAAGAATTAAACAATTGACTTTATATCAATTATGAATATGAAAAGTACTAAAATAAATATTTGGCAATTAATACACAATTGATAGAAATTGAAATCATGAGAAAGCCATTTAAAATGTCAGTGCATATGGTCCTTAAATAATAGGTTTTTTAAAAAAATTTCTCTAATTCATAAGATATATTATGCCATATTTTCGCTTAATGTGATATAAAACCTTAAATTATCAGTATAGATAAATAAGAAAGAAACCTGTTTACTTAAATATGTTTAATTGATTTTCACTGTAAGATGTTAATTCTGGAAGACTTGAGAATTAAGAAAGATATGGTCTATATTATATCTAACAGGCTAATCAAAGTACTTTTAAATATAAATGTATATATACATACATAATATATGTAATGCATATGCATGAATATAGATACATATATATAATAAATGTATAGTGATATATCTATCAGGTGATTATAATTTTAACGTTTTCTCAAGAAAAAAGAATGACTATAAAAAACAGTCTTAAATTTAAATTTCATAGCAAGATACTGTTTGTAATGACATGAGAGAAAAATTGATATGGATGGAAAATGAAAAAGGAAGAGAGAGAAGGGGGAAAATGAGGAAGAAAGTGAGTAAAGAAGAGGGAGAGGCATATTCGATGTTAAGAAAAAAGTGGAGGGGCTGGGTTTATGGCTCAGTGGTAACATGATTGTCTAGCATGTGTGAGGCACTGGGTTCTATTCTCAGCACCACATAAAAATAAACAAAATGAAGGTCCATCAACAACTGAAAAACAAAAAATAAAAAAGTAGAAATATTACCAAAATTCCAAGCTTTGTTGAATGTTAAATAAAAAACAATATGTTACATAGCCTTATGTAATTTCTAGACTCCCCAAAATAGTCATTAAATGTTAGATCATTAGTGCTATAACTAAAAATCCATTGTTCCTTCCTCTACATTCTGTGGCATGCTAGTACTAAAATAAATTGTATTATAACACCAAAAAAAAGCCAAATCATAATATTTCTACAGTAACTGACCCGAGTTTAACATCAATGCAAGTAGATTCCTATGGGACATGATGTGCATTTTGACGTTCATTTTTATTCAACACTGGAACATTACTATTTCTTCAGTTTATGCACATCATAGGATACATATTTCATCCACAATTTAGCAAATTTATACGCATTTGTTTAACTTCAAATCACTTCCTGCTTCAGTACCCATGTATTCCTCCATGTTTCTTGACTGCTCTTTTCATGAGACTTCTTTACAAACACATTATTTTCGATTTCCATTATCATATTTGAAGCAAAAAACCCGTCATGATAAACCATAACCCTAATATTACCATTAAATGTATAAGTGGTTGGAAAGAATGATTGTATATCAATATAAGATTTCTTACTTAGTTACAGATATCAATTCAATCCATTATTTAAAGTGGAACCAGTTATATTATTTATTCACAGTATGGTCTATTCATGTATTATCTCTATATTCAAAGACACAGGGTACACCTCTTTATACCCCCAATACTAATTTATACGTCTTCAAAATATTGCTCCCAGAAATGGTGGAACAAATACATGTAACCTGATCTACAGATACATTTTATCACAGTAATATTCTGAACAGCAAAAAGCAAAGTTCACACTTATGATTGTACCATACCTAAATGGAAAGTGAACATGGATTACTAAAAATATCCATGTCCAGGTTGCCTAATGATCTCAAATGAAAATCCTATTGGTGACTACATATTTGTTTCTTTCAAAGATTATATATTCAAACTCAACCCTGTTGAATATGTCTAAAGCTGTCACTCACTTTACACTTTGAATGATTTTGTAATGTGTCTATTGATATCTGCTTTCCTACATATTTTTCCCAGTTCATCATTGTGACTGAATCTTCACATGTGCTATCACTAACATTCACTCTCTAACCGAAACCCTATTGCTAAAAAACTTTGGTCCAAATCCTATATTCACTCTTCTTCATAAACCTACCTACTGTCTTCCTAATCCTACCGACTATCCCTTTTTGACTGGATGTTCTCTTCTACATTCAATCATCCAAGGTACATGGTCCTATGCCATTGTATATCGATTTATCTGAGACATCTGTGCAGAACGTAATTCAATGCTAAGTATCCCAATCAAGGACCCAATGACCTTCTGGGCTTAAATTCTTACTTAGATTTCTCTTTTCGTTCATATATTTCACCTCTATATTCTTATAAATATCGCAGGTTCCCAATACCATTGTTCATCGAGCAGAATGGTTCCTAACCAAAATTGAAAATGTTATTAACACTAACCATACACTCTTCCCTCAATCTAACTTTACAGAAAAGCAGTGAGAGTGTTGGTCTTACAATTCAGGAATGTATGGGATCTTCCACCTGATGAGAACCTCAAAGGTGTGTGCAGAAATGATCCCTGGAGAAGATGTAGGCAGCTATGAAGGACCTGAGAGAGCAAAAGTCATCTTCCATGGAAAACAACCTGGTAGGATGAAGTTTGGTGTCTGAATCAGCCTCTGCCTTCTTAATGTAGAGAAGACGGACCAAACCAGGCCTTATGGAGAGCTGTTCCTGAGAGCCTATGGATTATATCTCATTCTAACTTATGAAAGGGTCACAGGAAGTAGGGGCAGCCTCCATCTAAAGGGACCATAAGAAGCAACTGTTAAAACAAAGTGGTTGCCAAGGCAGTGACCTCATTCAGTTCCTGAAGGAAGTGACCTCACCTCACTTCCTTGGTGTTGGAACTCTCTGAACTTGGGATCCAGGAAGCCAGGCACCCCGAGCCAGTCCCAGTCCCAGTCCCAGTTGTCTCACTTGTTTGGATTTACCAAGGACAGGGTCAGTCTTTCTTGGTACCTACTGATTTGAAGATGTCCAAATGCCAGAAGAGCTCTGAAGAGGGGCCTTTCCTGAGAAAGAAGGTAGTGGCTCACCGCTGGTTCCTGTCAACTTCACAGAGTTGGCCAAGGAGACCAGATCTGAGAGAAGACAGGCCATTTCGGAGGAACATAGTATGGCCCAGCAGTCAGAGAACACTCCGAATAGTCACAGACCTACTTGGGGGAAGGAGGTGCCTTTGTGGGTGTGGTTGTGGGTTTGTGGTTTGGTCTCATGTTCTGAGAATAAGTTTTTTCAGATATCAGCTCCGGAGCCCAGGAATTAGTTCTCATTGGGGCTAAGGTTCCCCACCAGCGAGATTTGAAATTGGCGCTGGCTGCATTGTTAACAAGGGCGGGGACTTTTCACGCCACTGCAGAAAAGAAGAAGGTAGGAAGAAGAAGTCCTTAGGCGCCATGTTGGGGTTTTTCTCTGGGGTATGGCTGCCATTTATACTTTTCCTAACATTCCTCCCTTTTTGTTTTTTTAGAAATTGGGGTGTTGTTTGTCATTTCTGGCTGATTCCTGCTGTGTAGGGGTGCTGTGGGGCCTAGAAAGGGAAGTGGACGAATGTTCGGGGGGCAGGTCTTGGGATATCATGGCAGCCAGAAATAAAACCCAGTGGTATAGATAGCTACTTCAGTAGGGATAAAGTCTATGAAAGTTCCCTGATGCCACAAGTTGTCGATGGCATGAAACCAGTCCTGGATGGAGGAGATTGTTGGTATCAGCCACTGGTCCTGTAACAGAGACTCAAGGAAATACTGGAAGCGTTGCCTGGACATGGCGTCACCAGCACCTGAAGAAGATCAGAGCGAATAAAAACAGAATGAAGATAAAAATTAAAGCAAAGGTCAATTTTTGGCAGAAGTTCCATGTTGGGGGACTGACATAGAAGAGGCCAAGGGCCATGAGGAAGCTTAGAATGTCATAAAGACTCATGAATCCAGGATGGCAGATTAGGAGGTTCTCCAAGCTCGTTGCCTCCCGCTGTCTGATGTACGTTGCATTCCATCATTCCTGGTAGTGAGCTTCATCACTGAGTGAACTGTTCTCTTGGAGATGTTAGGGGTTCATCGGTCATCAGAGGCTGGTAGTGCCTAAGCAAAAGCTGGTTGAAATTTTGATTAAAAATTTTTTGCAGTTGGGTTTGAAGGAACTTCATTATGCATGGCAAGAGAGCACAAAAAGGGAGCATCCCAATAAGGGGCCCCAAGATAGGTAGTAAGTACATGGCAAGATAGGATTGGAAGAACCCTGTTATGGGATTGGAGGAGCTAGGTTTGAGCAATTTGGTCGATAATTCCTGCAATTTAACAACATTTTTTTCTATCAGCCCAGATTCATTAACATAATAGCAACATTCCTCTCTGAGGAATAGGCATGTACCCCCTTTTTCTGCAGTGAGAAGATCAATTGCCCTTTGGTTCTGTAAAGCCACGTGTGCCAATGAAGTAACCTGGCGCTGCAAGGAGCCCAGAGACTCAGCAGTGGTATCGAGTGCTTCCTGCAGTTTTTGTTGCAGGTCATTGGATGCCCATAGAACATGACCTATAGCTCCACCAGAGAGTCCGAGACCCGCCACTGAGGTTGTTAAAGTGAGGCCTACAAGAACCGGCAGAAAGACTGCCCTACGGGTTCGGGAAGGTAGGGCCAACTGTCGGAATTCGGTGGGAGTATACAAAGACAGCTGAGGAACTACAGTAACCAAGAAACAGGTGCCAGAGACATTGATCGTTGAGGTACTTAAAGACCCATTACACCAGAGGAAATTTCCAGGTTGCATAAACGCAGGGCTCAATTGGGTGCTTAAGCTCAAGGAACAAATTGGTAAAGGATTCATTATTGGCAGGTGGAAACAGATGAAAGCAAATAAAGCATTGGTGGAATAACTTTCCCACAGTGGGATACGTGTCACATGTAGGGGTTGTCCTTTCTTAGAGAAATTGTAGGTTTTTGCTGAAATATTTCCTGCCGCTAATGGGACCGCTGCTAGAAGTGGACGACTAATTGAAGCACAGAGAAAGCACTGAGAAGGAGGCACAGAAAGAGGGGTGGATTTTAATACTTGAAGAGTTTGGTGTAACAAATTGAGCCATGTGTCAGGGGGACCTGAGGGGGTTGAAGGGTCTGAATCCTTTTTGGATGAGCTATGGATAAGATCTCGAAGTTTTGATTCTGACTCCTTAATGTGTTCGACTACCTGGATGGTTGCCTTAGGTGGCATAATCAGGGTGCTGCCAACAGTCATCCACATTGTGGGTCTGGCTGAGGTTGTCCGAACATAGACAGCAAACTCAACATAGCCCCAACGTTTGGCCTTGGGGTCAGGTATATCTAAAGTATACCATCCATTGTTATCAGATGAAGAGCCTTTATGCCACTTTAGGTAACTAGATGTCCACCCTTTTGGGTAACCAAGTGAGTGGTAAGAATAGCTACCATGTTCATCATGGAACCTGCATGACCAATAGGGGCACCCATTATATATCTCAGGCCACCAATGACAATAGTCTTTTGTTTGATCAAAAAGGAAGCAAATGAAAGGCCAGTTCCAGCTACCAGGGACGAAGGTCCTTGAAGGTGACAATTTTAGGGAAATAGAGGTGCAATTGTGGATGAAGCAAGTAGTTGCATCCACTGCACGTAGCTTCTGCATGCCATGTTCTGAGTACCGTTCCTGAAGAGTGAATAAATACATGGTAGGAGAGGTGGGTAAAGACCAGTCCCGATAGAGTACAGAAAATAAGCAGAGCACAAAAAAACAAGCAGTTACAGAAGATTAGGGTGTTGGGAGAGCTCATTGTGACTTTTTTAAGAGGAATTGGGCTGCATGGAACACCGTGTGAGCTGCAACTTAAATGGGTGAGATGAGTGTGGAGAGCAGGAGTTAAGGGGAGGTTCAGGAGGTGATTCTTGGAGTTCCTCTGGGTGGTCCTGTCGTCAGCAGGTGGGACCTCCTGGTGATATGGCTTCAACCTAGAAATGTGAATCCAGGGAGTGAGACGGCTGTCTGGTAAGGAGAGTTTGGCGGCAGTGGGGGTACAGAGAATGACAGGATAGGGGCATTTCCATTTTGGTGCAAGAGTCCCTATCTCCTCTGGGGTATTATAATAGACTAGACTCCCAGGTGTTATGGGAGGAGTGTTTGGAGAGGACACTGGGTCCGGATGAAGCCAGTCCTGATATTTCCAGATTTCCGAGCAGAGATGATATAAAAGAGGCAAAGACAAATCTCGGGTGAGAGATCCTTGTGAAATGACCAACCCAGGGGGTATAAGAGGTCTTCCATACATTATCTCAAAGGGAGACAGTAAAGATGGTTTTTAGGGAGAGCTCTGATTCGAAGCAAATCCAAGGGAAGGAGTTTGACCCAGTCTAAGTTTAATTCCATTGTCAATTTGGTAAGGACTTCGTTTAGAGTACGATTTACCCTTTCCACTTTCCCTGAAGCTTGGGGGTAATATGGACAGTGGGAATGCCACTTGAAGGAGAGGGCTTGAGAGACCTTTTGTGTGATCCTAGAAATAAACTCAGGGCCATTGTCATATTGTAGAGAAGTGGGCATACCAAACCTGGGGATGATGTCTGTCAGTAATATTAAAGCTACAGTGGAAGCCGTTTTATTGGAAGTGGGAAATGCCTCAATCCAACCAGAGAAAGTGTCCACAAAGACAAGGAGGTATTTAGTGCGCCATACTGTGAGCATGTTGGTGAAGTCTACCTGCCAGTCAGCAGTGGGAATGTGTCCCCGGGCTTGGTGGGAAGGGAAAGGTTTGGGCCTTAAAGGAGTATAAGTGTTGGTCCACTGACAGATCTGACAATTAGAGGCTATATTCTGTAGCATGGCTTTGTCAGAGAGGGTGAGCGAGAAGAAGCTCTGTAAAAAGAGGGTCAAAGATTGAGAATTGGAAAGGAATAGATTATGAAGGAACTTGAAGAGATTCTTGTTCTTACTGGAAGAAGTAGGGGCTTCAGATGAGCTGTCTAAATTGGCCATTATATGTCCCCCAGGGGGTCCATCATTGGAAGTGGTAGCAGCCATTTGTGCCACCTGGTCAGCTTTGGCATTGCCCTCAGTGATAAGAGAGAAGTCCTTCTCATTAGACCTACAATGGACAACTCCCACCTGGGTGGGTAAGTGGGAGGCCTCTATCAGATTTGTTATAAGAGCCGAATTAGTGATCACATTACCTTTGGTGGTAAGTAGGCCTCACTCCTTTTATATTGCAGGATGGGATAAGATATGGAAGACATATTTTGAATCAGTATAAAGGGTGACGGATTTGCCTTGTGCTAGAAGGCTGGCACGAGTGGCTACTATAAGTTCAGACTGCTGGTTGGTAGTTCCTGAAGGCAGAGCTTTGGCCTCTATAATCTCAGTGGCTGATACTACAGCGTATCCAAAGTAATGAGTGCCGTTCTGCCTAAAGGAACTGCCATCAGTAAACCAGATAAGGTCAGGCTTGGCTAGTAGTCACTCAGAAATGGAAGAATGACAGGGGAGGAAATCATCTAAGGTTTCCAACCAATTATGAGTTTGTGTGTTAGACGTGGGAGTCATTGGGAGCAGTGAGGCAGGGTTCTGTGCAGAGCAGGGAAGGAAAGTAATATTAGGGTTTTCCAGAAAGGAAGTGAGGAGCGACAGAAATCTGGATGGAGGAAGGGTTTGAAAGCCCTTATAAGCTAAAAGATCCTTCAAGTGATGTGGGGAGTGGATAGTTAAAGGGGCCCCAAAAGTAAGCTTAGAGGCTTCTTTGTGTAAAATTTGTCCAGCAGCCAGAGCTCTTAACAAGGGGCCCACTCACGGATGGTAGGGTCAAGTTGCTTGGACAAATATGCCACAGGTGCAAATGTAGGCCCATAGTTTTGACCTAAGACCCCAAGTTCTTGCCTCCCATTTTCATGGACATATACATGAAATGGTCTTGAAAGATCAGGAAGGTGAAGGGCAGGTGCCTTTAAGACAAGTTGCTGAAGCCTGCGCAAGTTGTAGTTTGGGGAGGAGGCAAGAGATTCACTAGGGGGTCCCTTTGCTAGGTCATACAGGATTTGTAAAGAAGAGAATAATTTGGGATCCAGGCCCTAAAATAACCTGCTAGTCCTAGGAATGATAGTATTTTGGCTTTTGTATGGGGCACTGGAAGATAAGAGAGGAGTTGCCTCCTATCCAGTGTTATTTCCTTTTTTCTGGGTGTAAGGCAAAAACCAAGATAGGTGACAGAAGCCTGGGAAACATGGGCCTTGTGGGGAGACTCCCTATTTTCCTTGTCTGCTAGGAAATTAAGAAGCTGAGCAGTGTGGGATTGAGAGTGTTCCCAGAGGGACTACATAGAAGAAGGTTATCGACATATTGAAGGAGAGTAGAGTCAGGACAGGTCGGGTGAAAGGATGTGAGGTCCTGGGCAAGAAATTGGCCAAAGAGATGGGGGCTATCCCTGAATCCCTGTGGGAGGACAGTCCAGGTAAGCTGATGAGAATGGCGGGTGTGAGAGTCAGTGCAAGTAAAAGCAAAGATATACTGAGATTCTGAGAACAAGGGAATAGAAAAGAACGCATGTTTTAAATTTAGGACCAAGAAGTGGGTAATAGTGGCAGGGATCTGAGAGAAAAGGGTGTAAGGGTTGGACACTAGCGGGTGGATGGGGACCACAGAGGAGTTGACAAGGGGAAGGTCTAGAACCAGCCTGTAGGACACGTTAGGTTTCTTTACTGCCAGAATGGGGGTGTTGAAAGGAGAGTGTGTAGGCCTAAGATACCCCTTTCATAATAAATCCTGGATGATGGCTTCTAATCCGAGGAAGGCTGTGGATGTGAGTGGATATCATGGTTGACTAATATATCTTGAAGGGTCCCATAAGACAATATGAATAGGACTGCATTTAGCCATAAAGGGTGTAGTTGTGTCCCAAAACTCAGGGTTAACTGGTTTAGATAGTCGTGGGAGAGTGCATGAAGGAGGTGTATCTGCCCCTAGGAACATCATGAGGAAATGAGAGGTAGGAGAGGTGTGGGGTGATATGTGAATGGTGACTTTTAATAGTGAGAGTATGTCCCTTTCCAGAAGGGGAATGGGGCAATGGCTCATAACGGGAAAGGAGTGAGTGAAGGACAAAAGGGATTTTGAGGGAAAATATGTTTACCTCCTACCACGACAATAGGAGTTTTTGAGGGTGTGGTAGGACCCCAGTACTCCCTCAAGACTGAAAAAGTGGCACCAATATCCAAGAGGAAGGTAATGAAGCGTCCATCCACCAGGAAGGTGACCCTAGGCTCTTGATTCTTGATGGTAATAGTCTGGAGGGAAGGCCCAGGGCTCCATCAATCCTCCTCTGCCAAGCCCAGGAGAGGCTGGGGTTGCCGGGTGGCTGAACAACCTCCCTTCCGGGTTGTTGGGCAGTCTGCCCCCCAGTGTCTCCTTTGATGGCATGTTGGGCAGGGGTTTTACGGTGTTCTCGGCGAAGGACAATCCTTACCACATTTGAAGAAAGCTCCAGGGGGTGTCACATTGGGACGGCATGGTGATGGCCTTCTCTGAATGACCTGGGCAAACATTTGGAATTTGGCATTTTCAGCTCTCTGCCTACGGCAATCACTTTCATCCTCTCTACCATGAAAAACCTTTAAAGCGACAGCGAGGATTTTGGTCTGAGGAGTAGCAGGGCCCTGTTCAAGCTTTTTAAGCTTGGCTTTAATGTCAGAGTATTTTTGGGCCAGAACATATGTCATTAAGACATGACGGCCATCAGGGGTTTCTGGGTCGAGTTATGTGCACTGTTGAAGGGCCTTGGTTAGTCTATCCAGGAATTCTGAAGGTGTTTCCTCCTTCCTTTGAATGACCTCCTGCACCTTTTTAAAGTTAACAGCCTTGCGGGTGGCCTTTTTCAGGCCCGCCAAGAGGCAGGATGTAAAAAGGTCATGAGTCTGTAAGCCTTCAGGGGTGTTGTAATCCCATAGGGGATCCTGCTCTGGGACAGCATGAGGGCCCGTGCGGTGGTTAGGATTGGTTCTATGATTTTCATCAGCATGGGCTTGGGCTAGCTCCCAGACCCATTGCCTTTCCTCGGGGAGATGTGTATTGGCCAAGAGCATGTATATGTCATGAAGAGTGAGGCTATATGCTTGCAGGACCCATTGAAACTCCCGTATGTAAGTGGTGGGTTTAGTGGTGATTGAGCCTAACTTCCTCTCTAGCTGAGTAATGTCTGACCTGGAGAAGTGCACGTGGACTCTGATGACACCCTCGGGACCAGCTACCTCACGAAGGGGTGCGATTGTCTTAGGGGTGGGAAGGAGTCCTTTAGACCTGGTAACAGGAGGACTGAAAGAGGCAGGCGGCAAACAGGAAGGAGAGGAAGGGGAAGGGAGTGTCTCTTTGGAAGAGGAGGAGGTAGAGCAGGCAGAAGAGGACGGAGGGGAGGGGGATAAAATGGAAGGCTGAGGATCCATGGAATCAGGCAGAGGATGAGGAGGGTATAGCAGAAGAGAAGGGGCAGATGGGGCTGGGGATAAGGTGGGGGTTCATCTGCTGGGTCGAATGAGGAAGAATCTGTGAAGTCAGAAGTAGAAGTAGGGGAAGAGAGGGGATTGCAAGCAAGGAGGACCTGAGGGGGAGGGCAGGAGGAGCAGAGACAAGGTGCTGTGTGGGAAGGCTAAAACCTTCAATACAGGGAATCTTCCTCCACTTTTTCAGACGCTGGCAGTAGTTAAAAAGGTCCCGGGGGAGGTTTGGATCTAAGGATCCTTCTTGGACTGATCCCCTCATGGAAACCTCAAGCCACAGGTTATGATGAGTGTCTATATGGAAGAAGATGAGGGCCTTGTGGGAGTGCTTTGGTTTTAATTGTGGTCATTTGTGTGGTGGTTGGAAGTGATGACTGGGTCTACCTGGGCTTGAACTCTGGTGTGATTCCCCTTAGAGTCTGAGTTCTGGAACTGATCTCAGAGAAATATTGCCATGAACTGTGTTCAGATTTTAGGAGGCCACGCATGGGATTCGCCCTTGGAAACTGAGATCAAGGACAGAGTGGCTTTCCACAGAGCCTTGGAATCTCAGCTAGGATATCATATGATTTTATTCTGAAAGATTTGGCAGCCATATTTGAGAGTCAGAACACCCATGGACGTCACATTGAAGACCTCAATGGGCCTGGCTTCATGTGACCTTTTGAAGACTCTATGGGAAGACTTGCCTGTGAGAGTTCTCCAGAGCTTTCATTGAAATGAGCTTCCTCACCATTTAATGGTTCCTGAATGAACTGAAACCCACAGTGTCTCCAACTTCATCCATGAAAAAAAGCTAGATAAATACAATGAAATTTTTGAAATTCCAATAATCAGGTGGCACTGGAGAACCTTTGGATGTCTTGTTGCTGATCATGAGTGTACGAGAGAATGCCAAGATTGACCGGGTTTCATGAAAATGGTGTAGAACAAAGATGCCAGTAAGTTGGAGCCTGCTGAGTAGTGGGCCTATTGCAGTGGTGGGCAGGTGTGTGATAATATATCTGTGGTGTGGCCATGAGGATTTGCCATTGCCTTACAAATGGCTTGTGACTGACATTGTGCATCCAGCAGACCCTTCTATGTAAAGGCATCTTCTTACATGGAGAGGTTCCAGGGCAAAGTTCAGAGTCAGATTTCTATGGACAAGGGGGCAAGCTCTGTGAGATATAACCTGGTTGTTGCATTCTCCTGCAGACCCTGACACACCACAAGTGACTGAACTCCTTCCAAAACTGGGTCCCAGTTGAACTCATTGTATTTCATGCAGCAAATACCAACCTCCAGTGCAGCAGCAAGAAACACCACGAAAAGTGGAGGATGAACAAATGGCTTCACAGTCCACACGGGAAGACAATTAGCACCCAGTGGCCACAGTTTACCTAAAAAGAGAAAATTCAGCACTGCTGCCTTATGTTCATTAGAATACAAGAAACCATGTCCTCCAGGTCACATAGATTCAAACCCAGCTTTGATGGTCTCACTAGAAAGGAAGCTAAAGCTCCTTACAACAACATATGTTTCAAGTGCCCAACCTCAGAGGAAGTTCCTCAAGAAGTCTTTAGGCCAGCAGAGCTCCATGTTTTTGGAGTGTTAACTGTTAGACAAGGACACAAGAAAAGACCACTGACTCTAATTAAAATCAAATTAAATTAATCTTATTATTTCCACCTTTCATGCTGCCTCCCCTCCCAAAACAGCCGGAACAAGACAGCAACCCCAGCTTTCCTACAGCCCAGCTTTATAGCCCAGAAAGTTACACAAAAGGGGTGTTACAGATAACAGAACTCTGACAAGCATCACACTAATGGTAGTTTAGATTTTTTTTGCTGTCCCTACATCAGAATTCAGCGGACCATTAGAGCCTCAGAGAGGGATGTTGTCTGGCCAGAGAAGGCAAATATTTATGATGTGTCACTAAAGTTTCAGAGAGGGCTGCTATCTGGTTAGAGAGCTGGGCATGCGTGAGTTCAAGGCACGGGCAGGCATTTCAAGCAGGTTCAGAACTTGCAGTAATTTATGGTAAAGCCAAAATTATCTTTTCATGGCTTTGTGGCAAGATGGCTCCCAATTTTAATAAAAGATCATGTTGGGTCTATCATTTCCCCCTTTTCTCTGTGTCCCTTTCAAATCTTTAATAGATTAGGGGAAGAGCACTGAGGAAATTTTAATCCCTCAGGTAAGATTCTCCAAATTTTTAGAACTCACCCAAAACCGATCTCCCTGATTTTACCTGACTTAATTAATTACTTATATTGATAGTCTATTTATCTTTCTCTTCATTGTTGTAAGAAGAGTGGCGTCAATCATTATTTCTTCTTCTGACCTGAGACAGGGTGAAGTGAGTGGGCGTGAGGGACATGAGTTGCCTTTTATAAGTCAGTTGGGGGACATGAGTTGCCTTTTAGAAGTCAGTTCGGATTGAAGTCTGGTTGGGGAAGAACAGGTTGTAAAGTCATCTGGGGATGGGTTCTTCTATGAGAGAAACAAAAACCATGAGTACTGAATAAATGTTGCAGCAGCTGGAACATGTCACTGTATGGAAGTTCCCTCACCAGTCTTTAATATCCCCAGTTATCAGGACTATCAAATTAATATTTAACTTTTAGTGTTACAGTTGTCCCTCCCCGTAAGATACAGTTTAACAATTTAATGTCATCTGATCTTGTAAAATCCTTTTTTTTTGTATGACCTCTATGTCTAATAGAGAAACCTTTAATTCTGTTACTCAGGGCTGGATAATCGTACAAGCAAACACCAAGCCTACCTGTGTAGGTTAGGAATATCTGCAGGCCTTAAATTAGAAATTTCTGCCTGTGGCAGCTCTTCTTGATAGTCTCTTTTTATAAGTATCAGGCATTCCTGTCTGAGAATCCTTCTTTGTAGCCTCCAGTCTTACTTATTTTGGGATTCTAAAATAAAATGCATACCTTAAAATATTATTATTATTATTATTATTATTATTACTTTTATTATATTATTATTATTTAAAATGCCCAGGAATGGCTGTATTTTGGTCTTAACTGTCTTTCCAAAGTGTTTAAGATGAAGCAGTCAAACGGACTTTTGTTTCTATCTATTGTTAACAGTCAGGTGAGCTTTATGGGAGTCAATTCTGGAAAAACGAGAGCAGATTTTCAATTCTGCTAGTGCCATTTGCGCTAGGTGGGTCCAGGTCTTGCTTGACCATTTGGCTTCCCTCAGAAGCATCAGGGATATCTCCTTTCTCTGATGACTCTCGTAACAAATGCACTGATTGGCTTTCTGTTCTCCAGTGGTCTCATTAATCTCCCTATCAGGAGGTTATGTGGCTCAGAGTTGAAAAGCTCTTTAGAGAAGTCCCCTGTTCCCTGGATTCAGATTGACTCAGAGGGTAAGAGCCAAAATATTGGTTTTCTTGGCCCTTTTCATTTAACTTTAATTTTAAATCCTAATCTTAAACATCCAGCAAATAAATTTTAACAGCCTTATATTAAGAGTACTGGACTTTAATGTCTATAACTTTATAATTATCTTTTAATTAATTGGGATCTGTATTATTCTGTCTGTATTGTAGGTGATGACTTATTATCTTGAATAAACCCATGTTGTGTTCTTAAAGCAACTAACAGGGAATCTTTAGATCACTTATAAGAAAATTTCAAAATAAAATTAACAAAAGTAAAAATACTTAGTTCGTGTAATAGCTACCCTAAATTTTTTGGCTGAGTATTACTTTATATCCCCTGTTTTAGATCCTAGGAATCTTGACATTTTTTAGGTTTTTAACATAACTTTAAATAAATATTATCTGACCTACTGGTTTCGTAGTCATTCTCACATATAGTAAAATGGGACACACAGCCTTATCTCAGGTAAGGCAGGGCTCTTATAAATCTTAAGTATTTTAGTTCTAAAGCTGATCTTTATATTTAAATATCCTTTGACAAAGTTTACATAAATTGCGGTCTCATGAACATTAGCTAACACCATATGATATCACATTTAAAACATGAATTAAAGAAAGCCTGAAAGTTTTCAACTTTTACATAGATTAGGCTCTCATTAACTTAAAAATACATTTAAATTGTTCCACAATGTAAAAAGTAACATGAAACTTTACATATCTTATTGATAACAGGTAAATAAATCTCCAATATATTTTTTTTTTACCATACAACTTCAGAACACCAGCTTGATATAATGCTCTTTTAAAGTTTCTACCTTACAGACTTGCATACCTGTAAGATATGAAAACATTAATAGCATCACAATTACATTGATGTTTCTACATTAACCAAGTTTACCTTTTAAAGAAATGGCAGTACAGTGCTCTAAAATAACAGTTCTGATTTAATAAGTTGTTTAATTTTTATGGTTCCTTGCTCTAGAAAAAATAAAACTTAATAAACACAATGTTATGGGTAAACTTATGTTTCAAAAAATTTTTGTCTCATTAACACATGACTGATTTTTAAAATCTTATATAGAGTTTAGTAAAAACTCATACAGACCTTAGTAAATGAATCAGATATCTAACAAAAGTACTCACGAATGAGTAATCCCATATCAAATTTACTTTACTTATTTATCAAAATATTAGAGAAATGTATTGAACAGTGTAAACCATTTTTATGTTGAAGAAAATGTCCTAGAACCAAGGCACATTAGACGTTTTGTAGATATTAATATTTTATTAGATTTTTGAACACCTAGAAAAATTTGTAAGCTTAAATTTAAAAACATTTATTTTTACCTGTTTATCCAATTTAAATTGAAACATTTAAACCACGTGAACTAAAGATCTTTGGATCCACTTTTTAAAATTTGTTTTTATGAGCGCTTTTTTTTATGAGCGCTCCTTATATATGTTAATTTGTGTATCATATATATGATATACGAACATATGTATATATAGACAGACAACACATAACAAAATTGTACACACATAATAATAGTAAAGGCCTTGTAGTTTTTCGCAGGTTAAATCTTTATTGCAATGTTTCAAAAAGTCCACAGTTGGTCAAAGATAGAACTGATCAGAAAAACATTAACCTAGGTCTGCATGCTCAGAATAATGAGCTCAAAAAGAAAATACAGAATCTAAGGAAAAAAATAAGAGTCCTAGAAAAAACGACTGGCCAGTAATTAGTAAATACCATACAATTTACTTTTTTTTCCGTTAGGCATCAAATCAGTCTCCTACTAAGCTTGCAGGCTTCTTTCATTTGCATTTCAACATAAGTCATGGCTGAGGTCTGGAAGGAGCAGGAAAAAACTGCTATTCTGAGCAGACACCTCAGGCCTAAGGCATTTTAACCATAATTTTCAGGTTCGGGTGTTGAAAATTATGATACAAGTTTAAGATACAATTCACAAAATTTTATGTCTTTACATCTTATTTTGTCAACAGATACCATACTATGGTTTACTATCCTTGTCCAAATTAATGCACTGGTACACACAGTGACATTTTCCCTGGCTACCGAAATCAAAATTGGTTAAAAAAAAAAAAAAAGACTGAATGATTGGGAAGTTACTTGCCAATTGGAAGTAGAGTTCTTCAGTTTTCCATCCTAAGTATTTAAGTTCTCTGGCATGAATTACCTGAAATCTTAAACTAAACAGTTACCTAAACCCGACTTTTAACTGCAAGATTGTGCAATGCTTCAAAAACCCATTCAGATACCATTTTGTTATGATAAAACATCATCATTTAGACACACATTCAGCTAAGATCATTCCCAAGAAAAATTTTATAATATCAACACATTATTGCACATGTCTTAAAGGACCAGAAACAAAGACACAAGACAGACAGAAAGGAGGTAGAGACTATGGTTGCCAGACAGAATCCTTTAAACCAGAGCAGATAAGAGAAAAATCTACTACACCAGTGGCACCATAAAAATCTACTGCACCAGTGGCACCATGGGGGGACCAGATGTTTTAACAGAGGGGCAACCTGAAATGGAAAATAAAGTGTCTATATGGTGACTTTAATGAATTTAGTGTCCCCTTTTTCTTTTTCTCTTTTTTAACAAGACAGAGGTGGCGTAATTCTTACAGTGCACGGAAGGAAGGAGGGTATTCCCTGAATCAACAGGGCTTTGGCAGCTGCTGGGGGTCCCTCAGTCCCTCCTTTTACTTACAGGATTAGCTCCTCTGGTTCAGTTCCACCCCAAGCAAGCTCCATCTCCTAACATTTCAGTAGACAGCTCTCACAAAGTTCTGGGGCGGAGGGGGGATACCAAATTTGTAACTTAAAGTTCGGTTCCTGACCTAGAAGCCAATTTATACCAATTAAATAATGAGGAATGGGTTCTGAGAAAAAGAAAAGGGGAGGTTAATTGCTTTGCTAACAAAGGAGAAACACAGGGGACTCTGCCAAATTTTGTGACTCTCTTGATCTGGAGGGACAAGGGGTTTTAAAGGAGTTTCACTTGTTAACCTGGGAGATACTCAGTTCTTAGGTCCCCAGCAGGCATTGCCCTCTGCAATGGGTGTGCTCCAGGCAGCCAGCTAGGGGCTTCCATCATCCTGCTTAACAAAGGGGGGTAAAGTTCATCGCAGTTCCTTAAAACACAGTTCAAACGGGTGTCAGGCTTACTCTCTTTATTACCCATTTTCACGTCCAATATCCTTAAGTTTTTACCACTGAAATCACACAACAAAATGAACAAAAGCAAACAAGCAAACAAAAAAATAGAACGCAGAACAAAAAACACACACACACACACACACACACACACACACACACACACACACACAAAGAAAAACAGAAACCAGGCGCCTAAACAGAAAAACAGTGGTACAGTGCAAGATCTTGCTAAAGCTCCAGGGTACGAGCGCGTGCGTGCCCGTGGGCACCTCTCTACACTTCCAGAGGAATTTCCTACAAAACAGAACAGAGGACAGAATGATTCTTGTTACTGTCCTGGACAGGAGTATATGTGAGTCTCCCCAGGCCACATCTCTGTCATCAGAAGAGATCTCCCTTAACCGGATATCAGATGTTATAAAGGCACCACTTACCTATGGAGGCCTCCTCCATCAGGTGCTTGCTAATAGTTTTAGTGCGGAGGTTCACTGCAATGCTCCCGGGACTAAAGGCTCTCTTCCTAATATAGAGAAGATGGACCAAACCAGGCCTGAGTGGAGAGCTGTTCCTTGGTGCCTATGGTTTATATACCATTCTAATTTGTGAAAGTGCCACAGAAAGTAGGTTCAGCCGCCTTCTCATGGTACGCTTGGAAGCAACTCTTTGGACAAAGTGGTTGCCAAGGCAGTGACCTCATTCAGTTCCTGAAGGATGCGACCTCACCTCACTTCCTTGGTAATGGAACTCTCTGAACTTGAGATCCAGGAAGCCAGGCACAGAGAGCCAATCCCCGTCCCAGTCCCAGTGGTCTCACTTGCTTCGATTTAGCAAGGACAGAGTCAGTCTTTCTTGGTACCTACTGATGTGAGGATGGCCAAATGCCAGGAAAACTCTGAAGAGGGGCCTTTTTTGAAAAAGCAGGTAGTGGCTCACAGCTGGCTCCTGACCACTTCACAGAGTTGGACAAGGAGACCAGATCTGAGACAGGACAGGCCATATCGGGGGAACACAGTATGGCCCAGCTGTCAGAGGACACTCCGGAGAGTGAGAGACCTACTTGGGGGAAGGAGGTGCCTTTGTGGATGTGGATGTGTGCTTGTGGTTTTGTCTCATGTTCAGAGAATAGGTAGGAAAGTCGGTTTGTTTGGTTTGGAGTGAACTGTTTCTAGTAAGTTGTTGGACAAGGCGAGTGTTTCTATGTCTGTGTAACCCACTGTGTCCGTGGTTGTAGACGTTAGAAAAGAGAATGCATCAATGGATGTTTCCTGTCTAGTAGAAAGCTTCCCAGCATTCATCCTGCCCAACTAATGAATGCTCTAGGGCTTGCCTTATCAATGGGCAATACCGGCTATCTTCCTAAGTTCCTGTTTTCTTCCTGAATTCTGGCCACTCTCCAGAATAGATTCATGCTTTTGTGTCCACGATATGTAGCACCTCCAAGCACTGTGACATGGACATGTACTGGATAGCTGAAGGAATTGGCAAGAATCTCAGAAAACTCAGATAGCAGTGTGACCAGGATAGTCTCAGTGGAGAAACCCTGCAATTGGCCTTTTGATTACCTATTGTTCTGTTGCCCTGAATGTCAGGAAGGTCTTTGCCTCAGGCCACGCCTTCGAGATTCCAGAAGAAAACAGTTTTCAAACGGAAATGAGTGGGCATCACCTGTGGCTGTTTGCTTAATTGCTTTGGAAAGGGATGTGTCTGAATCAGCCCCTTGGCCCTGTGTGAGCCTAGAGCTTAGATTCTTAGCACCTGATGGATCATAAGAAAGATCCCATGTGTGGATCCAAATCAAAATGACCAAAAATCAGTCATTGTGGATGAAGTCTCTCACATTCCTCCGTAAGGTTCTTTACCTCCTTCAAGTGAGAATAGGGATCCAATGGGTCAAATGAGTTATTCAAAGCCCTGCAGATGCTAGCCCATAGGTTCTTGGGTTTTCTTATGAATCCAATTCAAATAAAGAATCTAAACCGACAGTCAGTAGGCCTCAAATTGGAGAACAGAGCTGTGTTAACGGCAGGCATATTTGATCACTCCTGGATCACAGGAAGGGTGTCCAGGCCACCCTGACTTTTGGTAAATGAGGGGAAAGGGAACTTATTTGGGACACTGTCTTGTGCTGCGCCTCTCATGGAATCCTCCTGCCAGAAGTTATGATGAGTGTCTATATGGAAGAAGATGAGTGTCATGTGAGAGTGTTTTGGTTTTAACTGCGGTCATTTGTGTGGAAGTTGGAAGAGATAACTGGGTCCAACTTGGCTTGCACTTTGGTGTGATTCTGCTTAGAGACTGTGTTTTGGAACTGACCTCCGAGAAGGTACAAGGTCCTATGACATTGTATATCCATATTTCTGCGACATCTCTACAGAACGTAATTCAATGCTAAGTATACCAATCAAGGGCCAAATGAACTTCTGGACTTCAAATCTTACCTAGATTTCTGTTTTCATACTTATATTGAAAGGTTAATAAAATAGATACTTGTCACTTCCTGTTTTTCTGTATGCTTAACAAAACACCCTTGTAATCTTGAGAACTGTTTACTATTCTTGTTCCCAGAATGTGCTGTCCCCAACTGCCAAACTGCAGAATGTACTCCGTCAACCAGTTGCACGCAAACTGCCCACTTGCCATTACCCATCAATAAATTTCTCTCCCTGCCCTCTTCAAGGAAAATTTATAAGAATTTCTTAAGCTGTTCTCAGGGCTCTCTGCTCTGTTCAAGTGATCTCTGAGCCCTTCATGCCGGACTCCCAATAAACCCTTTGCTGTTGCATGAGACAGTCTCTTGGTGGTCTCTGCCACAGATGCTCGCCCAACCTTTACATCTGGTGGCCCTAGCGAGATCCGGCAGCTGCAGACAAAATACCCCCAACGGGCTCCTCTGGGGGTAAATAAGACCCATCTTTCTGGTTTCAGGCTTCAGGTTAGGGTATGGCAAAATGGCTATTGGTAAAGAGCATGAGCTCTCTCCCATGGTGGCTGACACACATGCCACAGAGCCACAGACCATGTCCCTGGGATATAGAATCGGGAAATCGAGGAACAATAGTCTCCTCGACTCAGTGATATTTTGTTTCTGATTCGGTATTGCCAGCCCTTCAGGTTTTGCCGACTAGTCAGTCCTGGTCTCAGTATTGGACGTCCATTGCCTGTCTTTATTGTCTTGTCTTGTCTGTGTTGTGTGTCGTTGCTTTCACTGTCTGTGTATATTTTATTATGGGACAGATCATTTCAATGCCTCTGTCCCTGACCCTTGATCACTGGACCAAATTCTGCTTAAGGGCTCAGAATCTTTCTTTTTCAGTAAAACGCCAGACCTGGCAGATTCTGTGTCACAGAATGACCCACCATTGCAGTTGGATGGCTCCTAGAAGGATCTTTGTACTTCGCACTTATCTGAAAAGTCCGAGATATTGTCTTTCACCAGGGACCACATAGACATCCAGATCAACAGCCATATATCTTAACTTGTCAGTACCTCTACAAATCTCCTCCTCCATGGGTCAAGCCTTTCCTTGTCCCTGCACCTGCTCCTACTCCTTCCCCCACAATTCTATCTCTCAAACTCTCTGCTCCTCCTCCTCCACCCTCTGTTCTCCTTGAGTCTCAAGACTCTACTGGACTCTCCTCCTCCTCCTTATCATCTGCCCTCGTCTCCCAACCCCCAACACCCTCTAAGTGATTCCCCTTCTGCTGACTCAGCCTCTCCTCCATTCGAGGAAGCTAGGCTGGCCCAGTGCCATCAAGATGACTGTCCCGCAGCACAGACAGCCCCTCCTTCCCTGGAGGAAGCTGGCCCGGCTAAAAGAACTCAGAGAACTCACCGACGTTTTCACACCTGCCTACTTGGGGTGACTGCCAACACCACCTAGCGACTCTCTTCATGACAGAGCAATGAGAAAAAAATCTCCTGGAATGTAGAAAAAATATCCTCAGACCTGATGGGCGACCAACACAACTTCCCAACATAATGAAAGCTGGCTTCTCCTTAAACCTATTCAACAGGGACCCCAACACGTTGGAAGATAGGGAGCATCTGTTCAATTATTGCCAGGCTCTAACAGCGGGTCTCCAAGGGACCGCTGGGTGACCAACTAATTTGGCCATGGTAAGAGAAATTATTCAAAGGCCTGATGAATCTCCCTTTATGTTTCTAGAGAGAATCATGGAGGCATATAAGAGATATACTTCTTTCGATCCTCAGGCAGTGGATTAAAAGGCATCTGTCATGATGGCCTTAATTGAGCAAGCTGCCATGGATATTAAAAAAAATTTAAAAGAGAGATTTAGTCAAAGAAGCCAAGAAAGTATACTATAAGAGAGAAACAGGGAGAAAGAAAGGGAGCAAACGGAGGATGAGAGAAGCAAAAGACAGACTAAGGCATTGACTAAGGTCCTGATCACAACAAGAAAGAGGCCAGAAATTAAGACACAGGGTGACAGGAAGGGCCCAAGCCAGAGGCCACCCCTGGCCTCAGATCAGTGTGCCTACTCTAAAGAAAAAGGATACTGGGCCATAGAGTTCCCTATAAAGAGACAGCCACGCCAGCTGGCCATTCTGACTCTGGAGGATGACTAAGAAAGTCGGGGTTCAGATCCCTTCCCCTAGCTCAGGGTAACTTTTGAAGTGGAGGGAACTCCAGTAAACTTTGAAGTGAATACAGGAGCAGTATACTCAGCCCTTAAGGCCCCATTGGGCCCTCTATCAAATAAAAGGTCTCTAGTTCAAAGGGCTGATGACAGTAAATATCGGGCTTAGACAACTAAGAGGACCATGGACCTGGGGAAAGAAAAAATCCATCACTCCTTCCTAGTAAGACCAGAATGCCCGCACCCATTGATGGGCAGAGATCTGCTCACCAAGCTCTGGGCCAAAATAACTTTTAACCCTGAAGGCCCCCAAATGAAATTTGTAAATCCTTCAGTAAAACTCCTATAGTCACCGCTTTAACTATATTAGTAGAAGATGAACGTCCACTCTTCACACCCCCCAAGACTGATCAAACAAGCAAGCTACCCCAAAAATGGATTACAGATTACCCAGATGCCTGGGCAAAAACTGCGGTGTTAGGTCTGGCCGTGAAACAACCTCCAATAACAGTGGAGTTAAAAACCTCAGTCTCCCCAATCAATGTCAAATAATATCCTCTAAGCAAAAAAACTAAAGGTGGGATAAGGCCCCATATTCAGAAATATCTGGCCTTAGGAGTCCTAAGGCCCTCTCAATCGGCCTGGAACACTCCCCTGCTACTAGAAAAAAAAAAAGCCAGGAACCGGGGACTATCGCCCCATTAAAGAGCTAAGAGAGATCAACAAAAGAGTGCAGGACATTCACCCCACGGTACCTAATTCGTACAATCTGCTTAGCACTCTGAACCCTGAGCGGAAATTATATACTGTTCTGAACTTAAAAGATGCTTTCTTTTGCTTGCCTCTGCATAAAGATAGTCAGTTGCTGTTTGCTTTCGGGTGGGTAGACCCAGAAACCAAAACGTCTGGTCAACTAACTTGGACTAGACTCCCACAGGGGTTCAAAAACTCCCCCACTCTCTTTGATGAAGCCCTCCACAGAGATCTCAACAACTTCAGAACTACGCACCCTGAAGTTACCCAGCTTCAATATGTGGATGACCTGCTACTGGCAGCCAACACCAAGGAAAACTGTGAGTCTGGGACCCAAGCACTATTATATGAGCTTGCTCAACTCGGGTATAGAGTTTCGGCCAAAAAGGCCCAAATTTGCTAGCATGAAGTAATCTTCCTCGGCTATTCCCTTAGGGGCAGTAAACGATGGCTCACTGAGCCCAGAAAACAAACCATTGTGTAGATACCACCCCCATCTTACAGCAGACAACTCAGAGAATTTCTTGGGACTGCTGGCTTTTGCAGGTTATGGATACCTGGGTTTGCGTCCTTAGCTGCTCCTTTATACCGCTGTTAAAGGAAGATGCCCAATTCCAATGGAACCCTGAGTACCAGGAAGTTTTTGATAACATCTAAGGACACTGACACTGAACACCTCAACTTCACTGAGCTCAGCCTGCAATTACAGCAAGCCCTACACTACGTTAAAAATGCACATCAACTCACTCACCTTGGTTCAAAGAAACTGCAGGCATTACTGTAGGATTAAGAACAGAGTTCTCCACTAACCAACTCACAGCGAAAGGAAATAACTGAACGGGTAACAAAAGCCTGTCGGATCCGTCAATTGGGTAATGCTTACCCTTCCAAGTTTCCTAGAGGAAAGCACCTACGAGGAACCAGACCAGGACAATTCTGGTAAGTGGACATTAATGAAATTAAGCCAGCAAGGTATGGACTTAAATATCTCCTAGTCTTTGTAGATACATTTTCAGGATGGATTGAAGCCTTACACACACACACACACACAAAAAAAAAAAAAAAAAAAAACGGCGCAAATGGTTTTCAAGAAGATCCTGAAAGATATTTTTCCAAGATACGATCTGCCTAATGGACTGATAATGGACTGGTGTTCATGGCCCAGGTAAGTCAGGTGTTAACCAGGACCCTGTGGATTAATTGGAAGTTACATTATGCTTATATATCTCAGAACTCAGGACAGGTAGAAAAAATAAATAGAACCATTAAAGAGACCTTAACGGCCCCCTTAGGGATCTGGTGGCTATCTCTCCACCCAGACATTTTTCAGCTCGGTAGAGGTCTTTCCTTTTGAGATATACCTGATGAAGAGGATCTCACTAAAATTTCATTAAATCCCTTCCATACCATAGATAATTGAAACAAACATTATGGATGCAGGGACACGCGAGCCAGATGCAGGTTGGCTAGCCTATATTACTATGTATGCCCGGCAGACTATCAAAGCGACAAACAGCCATGGCTTTGTGGGGGAAAAGCCGACTTCTTGTGTAAGTCATGGGGATGTGAGCATACAGGGGCTGCCTGGTGGAACCCAAACTCCTCATCAAATTCAGTACACAGCATTGGCCATATTACCAATTAGACAACCAAAAACTATGGCCCCCAGAGGGTTCTCTAGATCTTCAAATTCTGCATGACATTTTTAACTTTGGCAAGTGCTCAAAAGGGGGAAATTCCCCTATGTGGAATTCTTTTTCCTCCTGCGCTCACATCCTGTACTATGCTTCCCCAATAGTTCCTCACACTCAGCCTTCTGCTCTAGACTCTCTGCTTTCACTCCCACCTCAGCAACCTGATTTCTCCCCTCCAATTACTAGATCAAAAACCCAAACCTCCGCTGGATCTCAGAACATTGCCCCCTTGCTGAGGAAGCAGGTACCGAGGTACCCCTCCACCCACTCACTCCTCTCTTTTCCTGTCAGTGTCTGCACTAGGTCCCACCAAGTCCTCTAGCAAGCTTAGCCAAAGCTCAAACCAGCTGAGAAGAGCCCTCAGACCCCTATCCAAGATGTAATGAAAATGACGTTTAAAGTTGATTTGTCATCACTGAAAACAGGTTCTAAGAATTTAAAGTCCCTCACAGGCTTTTTGGAATACTCACTCCCGTCTTCCCCTCTGCTCTACCTGTTCTACTGCTCAAGTTTTTGTTCTATGAAAATCCCAAACCCCTTTCCCATTATTCTTTGGCATCTCTCCTTCCTCATTCTCAGATCCACAGAGCTGCTCTCAGCATCGCCTTCCCTGTCATCCCCCTCTGTACCAGGTCCACAGAAATGTCTTAAATGACCTTCTCCAGAAGTCTTCACCAAGGCTTACTTTAGGTCTTTCAGCAAAAGAGTCCCTCTGAAAAAGTTCAATGGAGATAAACTTCCACTCTTCGTGTTGCCCTGTTCTACTTGGCCACTGGCTGGAAAAATCACCAACCCTAAGCTAGACATCGCCTTACCAGTTTTTCACAAAATATGTGAACAAGGACTCTGGCCTTGAGCTGGGGCTTCACAGAGATGGCTACATTTCTAAGATAAAAAAGTTACCAACTGGGCTCCATGGTGACAGCTGGCAAGGAGAAAAAAAAAAGAGACAAAAAAGCTCTCCCGTTCCAAGGTGTCCTTGAAAAGTTAACGTGCACAGAACAGAGGAAAAAAACAGAAACAAAAACTGATTTGTGTAAATTTCTGCAGACTGTGAACTTCTGAGCCCCTTCCCTTACATGTTGGGTACAAATACTAAAACTACCAAAACTTGGGGTTCAGTGGATTAATTGATTACAACAGAAGCAATGCCCTCTAAATACAGATGCAAACAAATAAAACTGCTTTCCTGTCTTTGGTGCTATCTTAGGTGCCTTTCCTTGTCCATCCCTACAACAGTATAATTCTATACACTTTAACATTATTTATGTTTTCATAAAATGGTCAATAGATGCGATTAATTATGTAATGATGCAGATGTTTTCGAGAGTGCTCTATCAGGATGCAGGTTCATTTAAAGATCAAATAGGGGGGCATACAACCCGGTTCCACCAGGAACCTGTATCCCTCACTTTAGCCATCCTATTAGGAATAATAGTTGCTAAAGGGGTGGGCACAGGAACAAATGCCCTAGTCCATGAGACACACCAAAGACACAATTAGAAGCAGAAATAGACCAAAGCTTAAAGACATTGAAAACCGCATCACAGCTTTACAGGAATTTTAACCTCTCTCTGAAGTTGTTTACAGAGCAGGCTAGTGTTGGCCCTCCTCTTCATGAGAGAAGGGTGCCTTTTTGCTTGCATTGAGGAAAGAATGATGTTTTTATGCCGACAATACTGGAGTTGTAAAAGAATCTATGAGTAAATTAAGAAAACGACTTGAAGAGGGTCAAAGAAAGACAGAGGCCCCCAAAAGGAGGTTTGAGTCTTGGTTCACATAGTCCACCTGGTTAACTACGCTTTTATCCACCCAGGCAGGTCCATTAATAATTCTCATATTATTGTTAACTGTAGGACCCTGTTTGCTCAACCATGTAGTTTCTTTTCTCACCCAAATTGAACCTGTTATTAACCCTAACCATACACTGTTCTCTCAATCTAATTTTACAGAAGAGCGGGGACAGAGTTGGTCTTAAAATACAGCAATATAGAGGATCTTCCACCTGCTGAGAACCTCAAAGGTCCATGAAGAAATGATCCCTGGAGAAGATGTAGTCAACTATGAAGGACCTGAGAGAGCAAAAGTCTTCCATGGCAAACAACCTGCTCATGATGAAGGGATGTGTCTGAATCAGCCACTCTCTTCTTAATGTAGAGAAGATGGACCAAAGCAGGGATGTGTTGAGAGCTTCTCCTGCGTGCCAATGGTTGACAGACCATTCTAACTTGTGAAAGTGTCACAGAAAGTAGGGGCAGCCTCCTTCTCATGGGAACCTTAGAAGCAACTGTTAGGACAAAGTTGTTGCCAAGGCAGTGACCAAATTCAGTTCCTAAAGGAAGTGACCTCACCTATCTTCTATGGTGATAGAACTCTCTGAACTTGGAATCCAGGAAGCCTGGCACCCAGAGCCAGTCCCGGTCCCAGTCCCAGTTGTCAAACTTATTTTGATTTACCAAGGACAGACTCAGTCTTTCTTGGGACCTACTGATGTGAGGATGGCCAAATGCAAGAAAAGCTATGGAGAGGGGGCTTTCCTGAGAAAGCAGGCATTGACTCACCACTTGATCCTGAAAACTTCACAGAGTTGGCCAAGAAGACCAGATTTGAGACAGAACAGGCCATTTCTGGGAACATAGTATGGCCCACCAGTCAGAGGACTCTCCGGATAGTCACAGACCTACATGGGGGAAGGAGGTGCCTTTGTGATGTGGGTGTGAGTTTGTGGTTTTTGTCTCATGTTCTGAGAATAGGTATGAAAGAAGGTTTGTTTTGTTTGGAGTGAACGGTTTCTAGTAAGTCGTTTGACAACACGAGTGTTTCTATGTCAGTGTATCCCACTGCGCCCGTGGTTGTAGACATTAGAAGAGAGAATGCATCAATGAATATGTCCTGTCAGGTAGAAAGCTTCCCAGCATTCATCCTTCCCAATTAATTAATGGACTGCAGCTTGCCTTATTGATGGGCAACACCTACTATCTTCCTAAGATCCTGTTTTCTTCCTGAATTCTGGCCACTCTCCAGAATAGGCTCATGGTTTTGTGTTTAAGATATGTACAACCACGAAGCTCTGTGAAATGACCATGTACTAGATAGCTAAAGGGAATGGCGAGCATCTCAGAAAACTCAGATATCAGTGTGATCAGTAAAGTCTCAGTGGAGAAACCATGCTTGGGGCCTTTTGCTTACCTTTTCTTCTGTTGCCCTGAATGTCAGGAAGGTCTTTTCCGCAGGCCACCACTTTGTGAAGCCTGAAGAAAACAGTTTTCAAATGGAAATGAATGGGTATTACCTGTGGTTCCTTGCTTAATTGTTTTGGAGAGGATGTGTCTGAATCAGCCTATTTGCCCTGTGTGAGGCTGTGGCTTAGTTTCTCACCTTCTGATGGATATAAAGAAAGATCCCATGTGTACATCCAAAACCAAAATGGCTAAAGAGCAGTCCTTGTGGATGAAGTCTCTCGCCTTCCTCTGTAACTTTCCTGAACTCCATCAAGTCAGAATAGGGATCCTTTGGGTAAAATGAGATCTTCAGAGCTCTGCAGAGGCTAGCCCATGGTTGCTTGGGTTTTCTCAAGACTCCAATTCACATAAAGAATCCAAACCCCACAGTCAGTTGACCTCAAATTGAAGAAGTGGAGCAGTATTAATGGGAGGCCTATTTGATCTCTCCTGGTTCACAAGAAGGGTGTCCATGCCACCCTGAATTAGGCAATTTAGGTGCAAGAGAGCTTATTTGGGACACGGACTTGAGCTGTCCCCCTCATGGAAAACTCTAGCCAGAGGTTATTATGTGTGTTGGAGTCTTTTAATTTAAATTGTGGTCATTTGGGTGGCGGTTAGAAGAGATGACTTGGTCCACATGTGCTTGAACTCTGGTGTGATTCCCTTAGAGACTGAGTTCTGCAACTGAACTCAGAGAAGTATTGCCATGAATAGTGTTGAGGTTTCAGAAAGCCAGGCATGAGTGTCGCCCTTGGAAACTGAGTTCTAGGCCCAGGGTGGCTTTCCACAGAGCACTGGGCCTCTCAGCCAGGATACCACATGATTTTATTCTGAAAGACTTGGCACCCATCATTGAGAGTCAAAACTCATATGGACCTCACATTGTAGAGCTAAATGAGCTAAACATCATGTGATCTTTTCACCACTCTTTGGGAAGCCTTACCTGTGAGTGTTCTCCAGAGCTTTCATTGAAATGAGCTTCCTAACCATCTAATGGTTCCTGAATGAATTGAAACTCACAGTGCCTCCAACTTCATCCTTGAAAAATGGCTAGATAAATACCATGAAATTTTTGAAATTCCCATCACCAGGTGGCACTGGAGAACCTTTGGATGACATGTTGCTGATCATGAATGTTCCAGACAGTGTCTTGTTTTACTGGGTTTCATGTAAATGGTGTAGAACAGAGATGTCAGTAAGTTAGACTCTGTTGAGTAGTGGGCCTAGAGCAGTGTTGGGCAGGTATGTGATAAAACATCTGTGTGGGGCCATTTGGATCTGCCATTGGCTTCCAAATGGCTTGTGACTGATATGGCGCAGCCAGAAGAACCTTCCGTGTAAAGGCAACTTGTTATATGGAGAGATTTCAGGACATTGTTCAGAATCAGGTTGCTATGGTCAAGGGGTCAAGCTATGTGGGATAGAAGCCTGGTTCTTGTATCATCCTGCAGACCCTGACCCACCACACGTGACAGAACTCCCTCTTGCACTTTGTCTCAGGTGAACTCCCTGTATTTCGTGAAGCAAATACCAAACTCCCAGTGCAGCAGAAAGAAACACCACGAAATGGAGGATGACCATATGGCTTCACAGTCCACACGGGGAGACACTAAGCGCCCAGTGGCCACAGTTTACCTACAAAGAGAGAATTCAGCACTGCTGCCTCGTGTTCATTGTAAAATAAGAAACTTTGTCCTCCTGGTCACATAGATGCAGACCCAGCTATGAGGGTCTCACTACAAAGGAAGCTTAACTCGTGACAACAACCTATATTTCAGTGCCCAACCTCAGTGGCAGTTTCTCAAAAAGTTTTAGGCAAGCAGAGCTCCATGTTTGTGGAGTGTGTACTTTGTCCTTATTTTTGGAAACTCCTATACCACCTCCAAGTTTGTGCACTCTTGAGCATTTTCCATTCCAGAAATGTAATCACAGATTTTGTAACTCTTCTTCTCTAATTGTGTCTTACTTGGGGCGAAGGTAATGTCAAGGCATGGTTCTGGATGAGAGTGGGAAGATTTGTTGTAGCACATATTTGCATACACATTGGATTAATTTTCCTATTTTCCATTCGAAATTCTGAATCCCTGACACTAACACATATTCTACTAGACTCTGACTACTAATTCTAATATGATGGAGAAAAATAACCCAAACAGTATATAAGTACATGCAGTTCAGAGTTCGACTTGCCTTTTGCATGATAAAGGGTAGGTGTTATAAATCTAGTCAATTTTTAATTGAAATAGTTCTCGATGTGTTTTCAAAGGTAACAAATATGTGAACTACTGTCTCCCATTCTCTGGAGCCTATTCAGCACATGTATTTTTATATGCACAAATAGAATCCTGCATGGTATCACACGTACATTCTTGTGAATTACATGACATAGCAGATACAAAGTGTGAGAAGTGATCACTCCTCCTAAACCCTGTTGGAACTGAAAATTCAACCTATGGGTGAGCTTCCCAGTAGAACAACATAATACATAAACCCATGTTCAGTAAAATGAATGTTTTTGCATCTTTATGATATATATTTCATGATGAATTTCGATTGGCATATATATTGCTACTTATTAATGTCTATGTTTGTGTGTGTGTGTGTGTGTGTTTGTGTGTGTGTGTGTGTGTATATATATATATATATATATATATATATATATATATATATATATATATTTATACTCTCCAGATTTTTAAAAATATGAAATATATGTGTCTTATATACAATCCCTAAATTCATTCATGTTCATGTATGTGGATTAATAATCAACTTTTCACAAGATTATTCTTAGAAATATTTATCCACCCGAAATACATATTTGTTTCCTAGTACTGAAAACTAACTTCAGTGAAAGGTGCATACAAATCCTAATATGTCTACATTAACTAACCCAGTTTAACATCAATGCATGTAGGTTACTATGGAACATGATGTGTATTTTGACGTTAATTTTTATTCCACACTGGTACATTACTATTTCTTCAGTTTATGTACATCATAGAATATATATTTGATTCACTAGTTGGCAAATTTATAGGCATTTGTTTCACTTTCAATCACTTCCTGCTCCAGAACACATGTATTCCTCTATGTTTCTTTACTGGTCTATTCATGAGACTTTTTTCCAAATATATTATTTTTGATTTCCATAATCAATTTTGAAACAAAACTCACAAACCCTTCATGATAAACCATAACCCTAAGATGATCATTAGATATATAACTGGTTGGAATGAATGATTGTATATCAATATAACATTTCTTATATATTTTCAGATATCTATCCAATCCATTATTTAAAGTGGATCCAGTTATATTATTTATTCACAGTATGGTCTATTCATGCATTATGTGTATATTCATAGAAATAGGGTACACCTCTTTGTACGACCATACTAATTTATAAGTCTTCAAAATATTGCTCCAAGAAATGGTGGAAGAAATACTCATGTCACCTGATCTACATACACATTTTATCACAGAAATATTCTGGACACCAAAAGCAAAGGTCACACTTACAATTGTACCAAAGCCTAAATAGAAAGTGAGCATGGATTACTAAAAACATCCATGTCCAGGTTGCCTAATGCTCTCAAATATCAATCCTATTGGTGACTACATATTTGTTTCTTCCTAATATTATATATTCAACCTCAAACCTGTTGAAAATGTCTAACCCTATCACACACTTTATACTTTGCTTGATTTCCTAATGTCTCTATTGATATCTGCTTTCCTACATGTTTTCCCCAGTTCATCATTGTGACTGACTCTTCACATGTACTGACATTTACATACACTCTCTACCCGAAACCCTATTGCTAAAGAACTTTTGGTCCAAATCCTATACTCACTCTTCTTTCTAAACCTACCGACTACCTTCCTAATCCTACCGATTATCACTTTTTGACTGGATGTTCTCTTCAACATTCAATCATCCAAAGTACAAGGTCCGATGCCAGTGTATATTGATTTATTTGAGACATCTGTGCAGCACATAACTCAAAGCTAAGTATCCCACTCAAGTCCCCAATGCCCTTCTGGGCTTCAAATCTTACCTAGATTTCTGCTTTCATAGTTATATTTTACATATATACTCTTGTAAATACCACAGGTTGCCAATGCCATTATTCATCCTGCAGAATGATTCGTAACCCAAATCGAACCTATTATTAACCCTAACCATACACTCTTCCTTCAATACAACTTACAGAAGAGCAGGGACAGAGTGGGTCTTACAATATAGGAATGTAGATTATCTTCCACCTGCTGAGAAGATAAAAGATCCATGGAGAAATGATCCTTGGAGAATATGTAGGCAGCTATGTAGGACCTGAGAGAGCAATAGTCATCTTCCATGGCAAACAACCTGGTCAGGAAGAATTGATGTGTCTGAATCAGCCTCTGCCTTCTTAAAGTAGAGAAGATGGACCTATGCAGGCCTGTGTGGAGAGCTGTTCCTGGGTGCCTATGGTTGATATACCATTCTAACTTCTGAATGTGTCACAGGATGTTGGGGCAGCCTCCATCTCATAGGAACCTTGGAAGCAACTGTTAGGACAAAGTGGTTACCAAGGCAGTGACCATATTCAGTTCCTGAAAGAAGTGACCTCACTTCACTTCCTTGGTGATGGAATTCTCTGAACTTGGGATCCCGGAAGCCAGGCACCCAGAGTCAGTCTCACTCCGAGTCCCAGTGGGCTAACTTATTTGTTTTTCCCAAAGACATAGTCAGTCTTTCTTGGTACCTACTGATGTGAGGATGGCCAAATTCCAGCAGAGCTCGGAAGAGGGGCCTTTCCTGAGAAAGTAGGTAGTGGCGAACCACTGGCTCCTGACAACTTCACAGAATTGGCCAAGGAGACCAGATCTGAAACAGGACAGGCCATTTTTTGGGGAACATAATATGGCCCACCAGTCAGAAGACACTTCGGATAATCACAGACCTACTTGGGGGAAAGAATCGCCTTTGCTGTTGTAGGTGTGAGTTTGTGGTTTTTTTTGATGTTCTGAGAATAGCTAGGAAAGGTGGTTTATTTGGTTTGGAGTGGACTATTTCTAGTAAGTCCTTTGACATGGTGAGTGTTTCTATGTCTGTGTATCCCAGTGTATCCGTTGTTGTAGACATTAGAAAAGAGAATGCATCAATGGAAACGTTGTCTCTAGTTGAAAGCTTCCCCACATTCTTACTGCCCAATTGATGAATGGACTGCAGCTTGCCTTATGGATGGGAAACATCTACTATCTTCTTAAGTTCCTGTTTTCTTCGTGTTTTCCAGCCACTCTCCAGAATAGGCTCATGGTTTTGAGTCCCAGATATGTAACACCACAGGGCTCTGTGACATGGCCATGTACTGGATAGCTTAAGGGAATGGGAGCATCTCAGAAAACTCAGATATCAGTGTGACCAGTAATGTCTCAGTGGAGAAACCCTTCTTTGGGCCATTTGCTTACTTCTGTTTCTATTATCCTGAATATCAGGAAAGTCTTTGCCTCAGGCCACCCAGTTGTGTAGCATTAAGAAGACTGTTTTCATATGGAAATGAATGGACATCACCTGTGGCTCTTTGCTTAATTGCTTTGGAATGGAATGTGTCTGAATCAGCCTCTTGTCCTTGAATGAGGTTGTGGCTTAGATTATCAGCACCTGATGGATCTAAAGAAAGATCCCATGTGGTTCCAAAACCAAAATGACCAAAAGAGAAGTCATTGTGGATGAATATTTTTGCCTTCTTGTTTTAGGTTCCTGACCTCCATCAAGTGAGAATAGGGATCCTTAGGGTCAAATGAGTCTTTGAAATCCCTGCAGAGGCTATCCCACATGTGCTTGGGTTTTCTCATGACTCCAAATCACATCAAGAATTTATAGGCTTCAGCCAGTAGGCCTCAAATTGGAGAAGCGGACCACTTTAACAGCAGGAATATTTGATCACTCCTGGTTCACAGGAATAGTGTTCAGGCCACCATGTTTTTAGGCAAATGAGGGGCAAGTGAGCTTATTTTGGACACTACCTTGTGCTCATTGAAACCTCCAGCTAGAGGTTATGATGAGTGTCTACAAGGAAAAAGATTATGGCCCTGTGGGAGTGATTTCATTTTAATTTTGGTCATTTTTGTGGCAGTTGGAAGGGATGACTGGGTCCACCTGGGCTTGAAATCTGGTATGATTTACCCTTAGAGACTGAGTTCTGGAACTGACCTCAGAGAAGTATTGCCATGAATTGTGTTGGGATTTTAGGAGGCCACGCATGAGACTCGCTCTTGGAAACTGAGATCTTGGCCCAGGTTGGCTTTCCACAGAGGCCTGGGAATCTCAGCCAGGATATCACATGATTTTATTCTGAAAGACTTGGTAGCCATAGTTGAGATTCAAAACACACATGGACCTCACATTGTAGACGTCAATTGGCCTGGCTTCATGTGACCTGTTGGCAACTCTTTGAGAAGCCTTGACTTTAAAGTTCTCCAGAGCATTCATTGAAATGAGCTTTCTCAACACTTAACGGTTCCTGAATGAATTGAAACCCACAGTGCCTGTAACTTCATCCTTGAAAAATTGCTAGATAAATACCATATAAGTTTTGAAATTCCCATGACCAGGTGGCACTGCAGAAACTTTGGATGTCCTGTTGCTGATCATGTGTATACCAGACAGTGCCTTGTTTGACTGGGTTTCATGAAAATGGTGTAGAATACGAGATGCCAGGAATTTGGAGCCTGGTGAGTAGTGGGCCTAGATTAGTGGTGGGCAGGTATGTGATGAAACATCAAGGTGGGGCCATGTGGATCGGCTATCGGCTTACAAATGGCTTGTGACTGATATGGCTCAGCCCCCATTCCCTTGTAGGTAAAGGCATCTTGTTATGTGGAGAGGTTTCAGGGCAATGTTCATAATCAGGTTGCTATGGTTATTGGGACAAGCTATGTGGGATAGAAGACTGGTTGGTACATTCTCCTGCAGACGCTAACCCACCCCACGTGACAGAACACGCTCCAGCACTGTATCCCAGATGAACTTCTTATATTGTGTGAAGCAAGTACCAAATTCCCAGTGTAGCAGCAAGACACACCACGAAAAGTGGAGGATGATCAAATGTCTTCACAGTCCCCACCGGGAGACACTTAGCCTCCAGTGGACATAGTTTACCTACAAAGAGAAAATTGAGCACTGCTGCCTCATGTTCATTGGAAAATAAGAAATCATGTCTTCCAGGTCACATAGAAGCTGACCCAGCTTTTATGGTCTCACTACAAAGGAAGCCAAAGCTCATGACAACAACATATATTTCAAGTGCCCAACCTCAGAGGCAGTATTCCAAGAAGTCTTAGGCCAGCACAGCTCTTTGTTTGTGGAGTGTTTACCCTGTCCTTTACTTTTGGAAACGCCTCTACCACCTCCAAGGTTGTGAACTCCCGAGGATATTCCATTCCATATATGTATTCATAGACTTTCACACTTTTCTACTATAATTGTGTCTTACTTGGGTGAAGGTAATGTCAAGGCATTGTTCTGGATATGAGTGAGAAGATTTTTGTGTAGCACATATTTACATACACATTGGATTCATTTTTCAATTTTCCATTTGAAATACTGAATCCCTGACACTAACCCATACCCTACTAGACTCTGACTAATGATCCTAATATGATGGTGAAAAATAACCCAAAAAGAAAAGAAATACAAGCAGTTCAGAGGAGGCATGGTGTATAGTTGGAATTGCCTTTTGCATTATATTTTGTAGGAGTTATAAATGTAGACAATTTTTTGTTGAAATAGTTCTACATGTGTTTTTAAAATTAACAAATATATGAATCCCTGTCTCCCTTTCTCTGTAGCCTATTCAGCACATGTATTTTTATATGCACATATAGAATCCTACCTGATATCACTCGTATACACTTGTGAGGTGGCTGAATTGGCAGATGCAAATTGAGAGAAGAGATCACTCCTCCTAAACGCTGTTGGAACTGAAAATTCAACCTATGGGTGAGCATCCTAGTTGAATAACATTATACATAATTTCATGTTCAGTAAAATTAATATTTTTCAATCTGTGGATTATATATATTTCATGATGAATTTCTATTGGCATATATATCGCTACTTTTTTTTATTGGTTGCTCAAAACATTACAAAGCTCTTGACATATCATATTTCATACATTAGATTCAAGTGGGGTATGAACTCCCATTTTTACTCCAAATACAGATTGCAGAATCACATCAGTTACACATCCATATTTTTACATAATGCCCTATTAGTTACTGTTGTATTCTGCTACCTTTCCTATACTCTACTATACCCCCTCCCTTCTCTTCCCATCTTTTCTCTCTACCATACCTACTGTAATTCATTTCTCTCCTTGTTTATTTTCCCACAACCTCTTATATGTAATTTTGTGTAACAATAAGTGTCTCTCTCCATTACCATGCAATTTCCCTCTTCTCTCCCTTTCCCTCCCACCTCATGTTTCTGCTTAATGTTAATCTTTTCTTCATGCTCTTCCTCCCTGCTCTGTTCTTAGTTGCTCTCATTATATCAAAGAAGACATTTGGTATTTGTTTTTTAGGGATTGGCTAGATTCACTAAGCATAATCTGCTCTAGTGCCATGCATTTCCCTGCAAATTCCATTATTTTGGCATATTTTAGTGCTGCGTAATCCTCCATAGTATATAAAAGTCACATTTTTTTATTCATTCATCTATTGAAGGGCATCTGGGTTGGTTCCACAGTGTAGCAATTGTGATTTGTGCTGCTATGAAAATTGATGTGGCAGTATCCCTGTAGTACGCTCTTTTAAGGTCTTCAGGGAATAGTCCAAGAAGGGCAATAGCTGGGTCAAATGGTGCTTCCATTCCAAGCTTTCACAGGAGTCTCCATACTGCTTTCAAAATTGGCTGCACCAGTTTCAGTCCCACCAGCAATGTACAAGAGTACCCTTTTCCCCACATCCTCGCCAGCACTTGTTGTTGTCTGACTTCATTATGGCTGCCAATCTCACTGGATTGAGATGGTATTTTAGGGTGTTTTTATTTGCATTTCTCTTACTGCTAGAAATGGAGAGCATTTTTCATGTACTTGTTAATTGATTCTATGTCCTCCTCCGAGAAGTTTCTGTTCAGGTCCTTGGCCCATTGGGTTATTGGTTATCTTATTGTATAATTTTCTGAGTTATTTGTATACTTTGTATACTCTAGATATTAGGGCTCCATGTGAAGGGTGAGGACTAAAAATTTGTTCCCATGATGTAGGCTCCATATTTACCTCTCTTATTGTTTCTCTTTCTGAGAAAAAAAAAATTCAGTTTAAGTAAGTCCCATTTCTTGATTCTTGTTATTAACTCTTGTTTTATGGGTGTCCTATTAAGGGATTCGGAGCCTGACCACACAATATGTAGATCGGAGCCAACTTTTTCTTCTATCAGACGCAGAGACTCTGATTTGAATCTAGCTCCTTGATCCACTTTGAGTTAACTTTTGTGCATGGCGAGAGGAGGGGATTCAGTTTCATTTTGTTGCATATGGATTTTCAGTTTACCAAACACCATTTGATGAAGATGCTATCCTTCCTCCATTGCAGGCCATTAGCTCCTTTATCAAATATAAGATAGTTGTAGCTTTTTGGATTAGTCTCTGTGTCCTCCATTCTGTACCATTGGTCCACCCACCTGTTTTCGTACAAGTACCATGCTGTTTTTATTATGATTGCTCTGTAATATAGTTTGAAATCTGGTATCGCTATACTGCCTGATTCACACTTCCTGCTTAGAATTGCTTTTGCTATTCTGGGTCTTTTATTTTTCCATTTGAATTTTATGATTGCTTTATCTATTTCTACAAAAAATTCCTTTGGGATTTTGATTGGCATTGCATTAAACCTATAGAGAACTTTTGGTAATATTGCCATATTGATGATGTTAGTTCTGGCTATCCATGAACGGGGTATATTTTTCCATCTTCTAAGATCTTATTCTATTTCTCTTTTTAGGGTTCTGTAGTTTGCATTATATAAATCTTTCACCTCTTTTGTTAGGTTGATTCCCAAGTATTTAATTATTTTGAGGAAATTGGGAATGCAGTCTTTGGACTCATTTTTGTTTCAGAAGTTTTGTTGCTAATATACAGAAATGCCTTTGATTTATGCATGTTGATTTTGTATCCTGCCACATTGCTGCATTCATTTATTAGTTCTAGTAGTTTTTTCTGTAGACCCTTTTGGGTCTTCTATGTATAGAATCATGTCATCTGCAAATAGTGATAATTTAAGTTCTTCTTTTCCTATTTTTATGCCTTTAATGTCTTTCATCTCTCTAATTGCTCTAGCCAGTTTTTTCGAGAAATATATTGAATAGAAGTGGTGATAGAGGACATCCCTGTCTTGTTCCAGATTTTAAAGGGAATGCCTTCAACTTTTCTCCATTCAGAATGATGCTAGCCTGAGGCTTAACATAGATAGCTTTTACAATGTCGAGGTAAGTTTCTGTTATCCCTAGTTTTTAAAATGTTTTGAACATAAAGGAATGCTCTACTTTGTTGAATGGTTTTTCTGCGTCTATCGAGATGATCATATGGTTCTTATCTTTAAGTCCAATGATGTTGTGAATAACATTTATTGATTTCCGTATATTGAACCAGCCTTGCATCCCAGGGATGAATCCTAGTTGATCATGGTGCACAATTTTATTGATGTGCCTTTCTATCCAATTCACCAGAATTTTAATGAGGATTCTTGCATCTAGGTTCATCAGAGATATTGGTCTGTAGTTTTCTTTCTTTGAGGTGTCTTTGTCTGGTTTCAGAATCAGGGTGATGTTGGCCTCATAGAATGAATTTGGCAGAGCTCCCAGTTTTTCTATTTCCTGAATAACTTGAAAAGTATTGGTATTAATTCTTCTTTAAAGGTTTTGTAAAACTCTGCTGTATACCCATCCGGTCCTGGGCTTTTCTTGGTTGGTAGTCTTTTGATTGCTTCTTCTACTTCATCCATTGATATTGGTCTGTTTAAATTGTGTGTTCCCTTATGACTCAGTCTGGGCAAATCATATGACTTAAGAAATTTATCGATGTCTTCACTATTTTCTATTTTATTGGAATACAGTTTTCCAAATAATTTCTAATTTTCTTCTGTATTTATGTTGCATCTGTTGTGATATTGCCTTTTTCATCCCGTATGTTAGTAATTTGAGTTCTCTCTCTTCTTCTCTTCGTTAGCACGGCTAAGGGTCTGTCGATCTTATTTATCTTTTCGAAGAACCAACTTTTAGTTTTGTTAATTTTTTCAATAGTTTCTTTTGTTTCAATTTCGCTCTGATTTTAATTATTTCTTGCCTTCTGCTACATTTGCTGTTGTTTTGCTCTTCCTTTTCTAGGGCTTTGAGATAAAGTGTGAGCTCATTTATTTGTTGTTTTTTTTTTTCTTTTTTTGAGGAATGACCTCCAGGTGATGAATTTACCTCTTAAAACTTCTTTCATTGTGTCCCATAGAATCTGATATGTTGTGTCTGTATTTTCATTTATCTCGAAAATTTTTTTTATTTCCTCCTTTATGTCTTCTGTAACCCATTGATCATTCAGTAACATATTGTTCATTTTGCAGGTGATGTATGATTTTTTCTTTTTTCTTTTATCATTGGTTTTCAGTTTCATCCCATTATGATCACAAAAAATTCATGGTATTATCTCCTCCCCTTTATATTTACTGAGTGTTGCCCATTGATCATTCAGTAACATATTGTTCATTTTGCAGGTGATGTATGATTTTTTCTTTTTTCTTTTATCATTGGTTTCCAGTTTCATTCCATTATGATCACAAAAAATTCATGGTATTATCTCCTCCCCTTTATATTTACTGAGGGTTGCCCTATGGCATAACATATGGTCTATTTTTGAGAAGGATCCATGTGCTGCTGAGAAAAAAGTATATCCACTTGATGATGGTTGATGTATTGTATATATGTCAGTTAAGTCTAGGGTATTGATTGTGATATTGAGTTCTATAGATCCTTTATTCAACTTTTGTTTGGAGGATCTGTCCAATGGTGAGAGAGTTGAGTTGAAGTCACCCATAATTATTGTATTGTGGTCTATTTGATTCTTGAACTTGAGGAGAATTTGTTTTATGAACGTCGCAGCACCATTATTTGCTGCGTGAATATTGATAATTGTTATGTCTTGTCGGTGAATGGTTTCTGTTAACAGTATATAATGTCCTTCCTTATCCCTTTTGATTAAATTAGTCTTGAGGTCGATTTTATTTGATAGGAGGATGGCCACCCCTGCTTGCTTATGAGGTCTGTGTGCATGGTATAAATTTTCCCAATCTTTCACCATCAGCTTGTGTATGTCTTTTCCATTCAGATGTGTCCCCTGGAGGCAACATATTGTTGGATTTGGTTTTTTTTTAATTCAAGTTACAAGCCTATGTCACTTTATTGGAGAGTTTATGCCATTAACGTTTAGAGTTACTATTGATATATGGTTTGTACTGCCACCCATGTTTGCCTATATTTTTTTTTTAAATTAGATTGTTTCTCCATGATTAGCTTTTCCCCGCCCTCTGTCATTACTGAGGCACTTCCCACTGATGGTTTTCGTTGTTGATTTTCCTTTCTTCCTTGTGTAGTGTTTTGCTCCAGATGCTTTCCAATGCTGGTTTTCTGGCTCCAAATTCTTTTAGCTTTTGTTTATCATGAAATATTTTTATTTCGTTGTCTTACATTAAGCTTAATTTTGCTGGATACATAATTCTTGGTTGGCATCCATTGTCTTTCAGTGTTTGAAGTACGTTGTTCCAGGATCTTCTCACTTCCAGCATCTGTGATAAAAAAATCCATTGTTAACCTTTTTGGTTTACCCCTGATTGTAATCTGCCTCCTTTCTCTGGTAGCTTTTAATATTTTCTCTTTGTTTTGTACATTGGATATCTTCATAACAATGTGTCTTGGCATGGGTCTACTGTGATTTTGTGTGCTCAGTGTCCTGTAAGCATCTACAATTTGTTTATCTGTTTCCATTTTTATTTCTGGAAAGTTTTCTCTAATTATTTCATTCAGCAGGTTACTCATTCCCTTGGTTTGAATCTCTGTACCTTCCTCTTTCCGGATGACTCATAAGTTTGTTTTTTTATGTTATCCCATATCTCTTGGATGTTTTCTCATAATTTTTTACAGCATTTCTTTCTTGGCTAGAGTTTTTTTCAAGATGATATATTTTGTCTTCATTATCTGACATTCTGTCTTCTACTTGCTCCACTCTGTTAATGATACTCTCAATTGAGTTTTTAATTTGGTTTATCATTTCCTTCATTTCTAGAATTATTGTTTGATTTTTCTAATAATCTCTATCTCCTGATAAAGATGCTTAATTTCTTATTTTATCTGTTTATGTAATTCATTTTCAATGCGTTCTTTCACTGTTTTTGTTGTCTCGTATCCTCTTTAAGGTTCCATTCCATCTGTCTAAGGTATTCCTTGAGTTCTTTATATGACCATTTTTCTGATGACTCTAGATGCTCTTGAATATTTAGGCTGTCCTTCATTGTTTGCACTTTTTTTCTTCCTTGCTTTTTTATGCTTCTCATGTTACTTCTTGTTCTGTTTGACTACTGAGTTACTGCTTACTCTTATAAATTTATTTGATTCTTGGAAGGAAAGATATTAGAAGGGAAGGGAAGAAGTCACTAAGGAGAATGAGAGTAGGCAGGTAGAATTCAAGGAAGGGGGTATAACAAAATTGAAAAGAAATGAAAAGACAAAAGAAAAAAATAGAAAATAAAGAAAATTTTAAGTAATAATGATAATTTAAAAATGAAAATTAAAATTTAAAATAATAATAATAATAATAAAATAAAAAATTAAAAAAAATAAAAACATTAAAATAGTTAAAGAACAACAAAAATGAAAATCAAAGAAAAAGAAAAGCATACAAATAAAATAATAATATTAATACATGCAGTCCTAGAGTTCAATTTACTTCTCTTCCAGTAGGTGGAGCTGTGTGCACTGGGCCAAGATTCTCCTCTCAATTAGCGGGAACCAATCACTGTGCAGCAGCTCTTCCTCCCAGACTGGGCGGGTCTCCAATCCTGAGTGCCTAGGGCCTTCTCTTGTGCTTCCTCAAGCCAGGCCCCGCTCACCTTTGACGCTCACCACAATACTGGTTACACGCCAGGCCTCTGCTCCTGGTAGCCCTGTTTTAATGAACACCTGGGCACACTCTCCCTGTTTGCCTCCCTCAGACCCTAAGTTTGTAGAGTTTTGGCCTGAGAACCCCCAGCGAATTTTCTTGTCCTCCGGGAGCCATGCCCCCGGTAGGTGGTGTAAGAGACCTCAATTGTCAGCACTGGTGGGAGCGGTAGCCGGCAATTACACGCCTCGAGTCCCGAGCCAATCCTGATTCCCTAGGTCTGGCTATCGTGCTCCTGGGAGACCTGGGAGGGGCCATTACGGCAGAGCTGGGAAGGGCCCTTGAGGTTTCCCCATGGTTTTGAGAGAGATGGCAATGGGATTACACACTTGTCGCGTTGGTTTCAATGAAGTTATCTCCTCCGCCTGTAATGTCAGTTCTCTGCCATGGTCGTATCCCATTAAAATGGTGACCATTCGTTCCCTTTGCTGGGTGACCAATACAACAGGTGGGTCCTGACTATATCTCCCAAGCCCCATTTCAATCCTGTGGCCACTGCCTATGAAGGCTCAGTTGTCTTTTAACTCTGTCAATTCAGAAAGACCGACCAGTTATTTCAGCCGGAATGTTAGTGGTGAGTCACAAAAACCAGACGAATCTAAGCTTGAATGCAGCCAATCCGGGCTCTGTGTGTGTTCTGAGGGGCCCAGACTGTTCGCCCCAGATTCACAAGAGGTCAACATTGCCTAGTGATTCTGAGCAAACAGCATTTAGACAGTTTACGACTCCCTATGCCCGTGCAGCTGAAGAGATCATAGACTTGATTTCTCCATGCCTGCCTTCATAATGGATCTCCTGTATTGCTACTTTTTAATATCTGTGCATGTGCGTGTGTGTGTGTGTGTGTGTGTATATATATATATATATATATATATATATATATATATATATATATACTCTCCAGATTTTTCAAAATATAAAATATGAAATATATGTGTCTTATTATACACTCCCTAAATTCATTCATATTCATATCTGTGGATTTATAATCAACTTTCCACAATATTATTCTCAGAAATAATCATCCACCTGCAATACATATTGTTTCCTAGTACTGAAAACTAAATTCAGTGAATGGTGCATACAAACCCTAATATTTCTACAGTTACTTAGCCAGTTTAAAATGAATGCAAGTAGATTCCTAGGGGACATGATGTGTATTTTGACTTTCATTTTTATTCAACACTTGTACGTTACTATGTCTTCAGTTTATGCACATCATAGGATATATATTTCAGTCACAAATTAGAAAATTTATAGGAATTTGTTTCACGATCAATCACTTCCTGATTCAGAACACATGCATTCCTCCATGTTTCTTGACTAGTCTTTTCATGAGACTTCTTTCCAAACACATTATTTTTGTTTAACATCATCACTTATAAAGCAAAACTCAAACACCATTCATCATAAACCATAATCCTAATATTACCATTAGATATATAACTGGTTGGAATGAATGATTGTATATCAATATAAGATTTCTTATATATTTTCACATATCAATTCAATCCATTATTTAAAGTGGAATCAGTTATGTTATTTATTCATAGTATGGTCTATTCATGCATTATCTCTATATTCATAGAAACAGGTTACACCTCTTTGTGCCCCTAATACTAATGTATACATCTTCAAATTATTGCTCCCAGAAATGGTGAAAGAAATACTCATGTCACCTAATCTACATATACATTTTATCACAGTAATATTCTGAACAAAAAAAAAATAAAATGTCACACTTATGATTGTACCAAAGCCTAAAAGGAAAGTGAATGTTGATAACTAATAGCATCCATGTCCAGGTTGCCTAATGCTCTCAAATGTCATTCCCATTTGTGACGACATATTTGTTTTTTCCTATGATTATATATTCAAACTCAAGCCTGTAGAAAATGTCTAATCCTATCACTCACTTTATACATTGCCTAATGTCTCTATTGACACCTGCTTTCTTACATATTTTCCCCAGTTCATCATTTTGGCTGACTCTTCACATGTGCTTATATTTTCATTCACTCTCTAAACGAAACCCTATTGCTAAAGAAGCTTTTTATTCCAAATCATATACTCACTCTTCTTCCTAAACCTACTGACTATCTTCCTAATCCTACCGACTATCCCTTTTTGACTGGATGTTCTCTTCTACATTCAATCATCCAAGGTACTAGGTCCTATGCCATTGTATTTCGATTTAACTGAGACAATTGTACAGAACATAATTCAACACTAAGTATCCAAACCAAGGGCCCAATGCCCTTCTGGGCTTCAAATCTTTCTTAGATTTCCGTTTTCATACATATATTTCACCTATATATTCTTATAAATATCGCAGGTTCCCAATCCCATTATTCATCCTGCAGAATGATTCCTAACCCAAATCGAAAATATTATTAACCCTAACCATACACTAACTTTGCAGGAGAGCAGGAACTGTGTGGGTATTAAACTACAGGAATCCAGGGGATCTTCACCTGCTGAGAAACTCAAATGTTCATGCAGAAATGATCCCTGGTGAAGATGAAGGCAGCTATGAAGTACCTCAGAAAGCAAAAGTCATCTTCCATGGCAATCATTCTGGTAAGGATGAAGGGTTGTGTCTGAATCAGTCTCTCTCTTCTTAATGTATAGAACATGGACCAAACCAGTCCTGTGTGGAAGCTGTTCCCGGGTGCTTATGGTTGATACAGCATTCTAACTAGAGAAAGTGTCCCATGAAAATCGGGGCAGCCTCCACCTCATGGTACTTTTGGAAGCAACTGTTAGGACAAAGTGGTTGCCAAGGCAGTGACATCATTCAGATCCTGAAGGAAGTGATCTCACCTCACTTCCTTGGTGAGGGAACTCTCTGAACTTGGGATCCAGGAAGCCAGGCACCCAGAGACAGTCCCTGTTCTAGTCCCAGTGGTCTCACATGTTTGGAATTACCAAGGACAGAGTCAGTCTTTCTTGGTACCTACAGATGTGAGGATGGCCAAATGCCAGGAAACCTGTGAAGAGGGGCTTTTCCTGAGAAAGCAGGTAGTGTCTCACCGCTGACTCTTGAGAACTTCACAGAGTTGGCCAAGCAGACATGATCTAAGACAGAAGAGGTCATTTCCGGGGAACATAGTATGGCCCACCAGTCAGAGGACACTCCGGGGAGTCACAGACCTACTAGGGGGAAGGAGGTGCCTTTGTGGGTGTGGGTGTGAGTTTGTGGTTTATTTGGTATGGAGTGGAATATTTCTATTAAGTCCTTTGACAAGGCGAGTGTTTCTATGTGTGTGTATCCCACTGAGTCCATTGTTGTAGACATTAGAAAAGACAATGCATCAATGGATGTGTCCTGTCTAGTAGAAAGCTTCCCAGCATTAATCCTGCCCAATTCATGAGTGGACTCTGGCTTGCCTTATGGATGGGCAACACCTACGAGTTTCCTAATTTCCTGTTTTCTCTCTCAATTCTGGCCACTCTCCAGAATAGTATCATGGTTTTGTGTCCAAGATTTGTACCACCTCCAAGATCTGTGACATGGCTATGTAATGGATAGCTGAAGGAAATGGCTAGCATCTCAGAAATCTCAGATATCTGTTGACCAGGAAAGTCTCAGTGGAGAAACCCTGCTTGGGTCCTTTTGCTTACCTATTGTTCTGTTGAATGTCAGGAAGTTTTTTGCCTCAAGCCACCACTTTGTGAAGCCTGAAAAAAAGAGTTTTCAAATGGAAATGAATGGGCATCACCTGTGGCTCTTTGCTTAATTGCTTAGGATTGGGATATGTCTGAATCAGCCTGTTGGCCCTGTGTGAGGCTGTGGCTTAGATTCTCAGCACCTGATGGATCTAAAGATAGATCCCATGTGTGCATCCAAAACCAAAATGGCAAAAAGATCATATATTTTTGATGAACTCTCGTGCCTTCCTCTCGTAGGTTCCTGATATCCATCAAGTGAGAATAGGGATCCTTTGGGTCAAATGTGTTCTTCAAAGCCCTGCAGAGGCTAGGCCATAGGGGCTTGATTTTCATGACTCCAATTCACTTAAAGAATCTAAACCCCAAAGCTAGAAGGCCTCAAGTTGGAGAAGTCAAGCAATATTAAAGGCAGGCCTATTTGATCACTCCTGGTTCACAGGAAGAGAGTCCATGCTACCCTGACTTTAGGCAAATGAGGGGCAGGGAGCTTATTTTGGACACTGTCGTGGGCTGCGTCACTAATGGAAACCTCCAGCCAGAGGATATGATGAGTGTCTATATGGAAGAAGATGAGGGCCATGTGAGAGTGTTTTGGTTTTAATTGTGGACATGTGTCTGGCGGTTGGAAGAGATCACTGGGTCAAACTTGGCTTGCACTCTGGTGTGATGCCCCTTAGAGACTGAGTTCTTTACTGATCTCAGAGAATTATTGCCAGGAATTGTGTTGGAATTTTAAATGGCCATGCATGAGAGTTGCCTTTGGAAAGTGACATCTAAGCCCAAGTTGACTTTCCACAGAGGACAGGGAATCTCAGCCAGGATATCACATGATATTATTCTTAAAGACTTGGCAGCCATATTTGAGAGTCAAAACACACATGGACCATACATTGTAGACCTCAATGGGCCTGGCTTAATCTGACTTTTGGGCACTTTTGGAAGCCTTGCCTGTAAGAATTCTCCAGAGTTTTCATTGAAATGAGCTTCCTCACCATTTAATGGTTTCTGAGTGAATTGAAATCCACAGTGCCTCCAACTTCATCCTTGAAAATTGGCTAGATCAATAACATGAAATTTTTGAAATTCCCATGAACGGGTAGCACTGGAGAACATTTGGATGTCCTGTTGCTGATCATGAGTATACAGGACAGTGCCCTGATTGACTGGGTTTTATGAAAATGGTGTAGAACAGAGATTCCAGTAAGTTGGATCATGCTGAGTAGTTGTTCTAGAGCAGTGGTTGGCAGGTGTGTGATAAAACATCTGTGGTGGGGGCATGTGGATCTGCCATTGGCTTCCAAATGGATTGTGACTGACATTTTGCAGTCAGTAGAACCTTATATGTAAAAGCATATTGTTATATGGAGAGGTTTCAGGGCAATGTTCAGAATCAGGTTGCTATGGTCAATGGGGCAAGCTATGTGGGATAGAAGCCTGGTTGGTGCATTCTCCTGCAGAACCCGACCCACCACAGTTGACAGAACTCACTTCAGCACTGTGTCCCAGTTGAACCCTTGTATTTAATGAAACAAATACCAAACTCCCAGTGCAGCAGCAAGAAACACCACGAAAGTGGAGGATGACCAAATGAATTTACAGTCCACACGGGGAGACACCAGTGGCCACAGTGTACCTACAAATAGAAAATTCAGCACTGCTGCCTCATGTTCATTGGAAAATAAGAAACCATGTCCTCCAGGTCACATAGATGCAGAACCAGATTTGATGGTCTCACTACATATGAAGCTAATGCTTCTGACAACAGCATATATTTCATTGCCCAACCTCAGAGGCAGTTTCTTCAGATGTTAAGCTGGCAGAACTTCATGTTTTTGGAGTGATTACCCTGTCCCTTTTGGAAACTCCTCTACCACTTCCAAATTTGTGAACTTCTGAGCATTTTCCATTCCACATATGTATTCACAGATTTTCTAAATCTTCTCCTCTAATTGTGTCTTATGTAGGGCGAAGGTAATGTCAAGGCATTGTTCTGAATGAGAGTGGGAAGATATTTGTGTAGCACATATTTGCATACACATTGGATACATTTTCCAATTTTCCATTCGAAATACTGAATCCCTGACACTAACACATACCCTACTAGACTTTGACTTCTTATCCTAATTTGATGGAGAATAATAACCCAAACAGAATACAAATACAAGAGGTTCACAGGAGGCATGGTGTATAATTGGACTTGCCTTTCATATGATAAATGGTAGGTGTTATAAATCTAGCGAATTTTAATTGAAATAATTCTCCATGTGTTTTAAAAGTTAACAAATATGTGAACAACTGTCTCCCTTTCTCTGTAGCCTATTCATCACATGTATTTTTATAAGCACATATAGAATTCTACCTGGTATCAGTCGTACATTTGGTGAGGTGGCTGGCTTGGCAGAAACAAATTGTGAGAAGAGATCACTCCTACTTAATGCTGTTGGAACTGAAAATTCAACATATGTGTGAGCTTCTTAGTTGAACAACATAAATCCATGTACATTAAAATTAATATTTTTGGATCTGTGGATGATATATATTTCATGGTGAATTTCAATTCACATACATAATGCTACTTTTTAATGTCTGTGTGTGTGTGTGTGTGTCTGTGTGTGTATATATATATATATATATATATATATATATATATATATATATATTCACTCTCCAGATTTTTAAAAATATTTAGTATATTTTTTTATACCCTCCCTAAATTCATTCATATTCATGTATGTGGATTTATAATCAACTTTTCACAAGATTATTCTCAGAAATATTCCTCCACCTGAAATACATATTTTTTTCCTAGTACTGAAAACTAACTTTGGGGGATCACATGATGGCGCCGAATGGAGTGCATTACCCCCATGTACCGCGTCACTGTGCGGGAGAATGACGAGTTAGAACGGCTAAAACCTATCTTGTTAGGAATTTCCAGCAAATTTGGGGTGCTCCACAACCTAGTGGACATATATCCATCTCACGAGGATCAGCTACGGGGGCTCAAACGCGAGTGATTTGTCCGCACGGAGGGTCATGCTGCTTATTCAGCAAATTGCCCTGCAGCTAGAGTCTGTGGCGCGCAATGGGAAACGACGAGATAGCATCGCAAATGTACAGTGGTGCGGATTCTATGGGCTCCTGCCAGCTATGCAATTACTGTGCTCAGTGCTGAATTCTGGGATTGAGACGGGGATGGATGCGGTCCAATTCCGTTCTCCATACCGGTCAGACCACAGAGGAAGCCAGCGTCCACCATCTTGAAGAGCTGACGTCACCATCCCTGTTTTCGACTGATCGCAGCTCATTCAGCTATAGAACAGGTAATTTCAGGATGCCATTCACCTTTTTCTTGCAGACAAATTACTCAGGCTCAGTGCTAAAGAACCCGCAGAAACTGCGTCTTGGAGCCTGCTCCTATTAGAACATACACTGAGCACAGAGCGGCCAAATTTGGCCTCCCCGAACTGATCTTGCTCAGGGCTAAAGAACCCGTGGAAACTGCTTCCCGGTCCGGGTCTTGCTGAATAATGTGGAGGTAAATATCAACCGAGCCTTCATAGGCAGTGGCAACAGGATTGAGACGGGGCTTGTGAGGGCAAGTCAGGACTCACCCATTGCATTGGTCACCCAGCAAAGGGAACGAAATGCTGCCTTTTGCATGGGATACAAACATGGCAGAGATCTGATGTCATCAGAAAGCAGCGGAGGAGATAACTTCATTGATACCAGCGGTGACAGAAACAGTTAGTCTCCTGGTAAAGAAAGTGAGTCACAAACACCCGAGTCTCTCTCACTTTTTCATCAAGCCAGAGGGGCAGAGCAGAGCCGCTGCCCATGCTCGGAACAGGCCCAGCGACACACCTGCATGATAATCACTTCACCCCAGTTGGAATAGAGGAAGAGCAGAGCCGCCGCAGGTGCCCAGAACAGGCCCAGTGACCAGCAGGCGTGGTAGTAACGTCACCTCAATTAGAGTAGTTGCAGAGCCGAGCCTTCTCCCGCGCCTAGTACAATCCAAGTGGTCCACCGGCATGGTAGTCACGTCATCCCAATAGGAGTAGGGGCAGAGCAGAATCTTTGCACGTGCCCGGAACAGGCCCAGCAACCTACCGGCTTGGTAGTCACGACACCCCAATTGGAGTAGCGGCAGAGCAGAGCCACCACCCGCGCCCTCAAGGTAGACAAATTTGCACCTGACCAGCAGAAGAGGCCCAGCGGCCTGCCAGCATGGCAGACACTTCACGCATTTGGAGTAGGGGCAGAGCAGATCCATCCCCCATGCCCTCAAGGTAGGCAGACCTGTGACCGACCACAGAACAGGCCCACCCACCCGCCGGCGTGGTAGTCACGTCACCCCAATTGGAGTAGGGGCAGAGCAGAGCCACCGCCCGCGCCTCCAAGGTAGGCAGACCTGCGACCGATCGGCAGAACACCCCAGGGGTCCACGGGTGTGGTAGACACGTCACACCAATTGGAGGAAGGGCAGAGCAGAGCCGCCTCCCACGCCTGCATGGTAGGCAGACCTGCGACCGATCAGGAGAACAGGCCCGCGGCCCATCAGCGTGGTAGATAGATCACCCCAATTGGAGGAGCAGCACAGCCACCCCCCGCCCCTGCAAGGAAGATTTTTCAAATATACAAGAGCAATATAAATATATAGGGGGAAAATTTCAAAATCACAACAGTTTCACCAAGCAGAAAGAAACGCGAGCCGTATGAAAAGACAAAGAAAAAAGGACCACAAGCAATGCAGGTCAACACAAATTTAGAAGAGTTAATAGCTGCAGCAGATGGAATGTCAGATAAAGAACTCAGGATATACATGCTTCAGATGATCTGGAGTCTCCAGGAAGACATTAGACAGCAAAATCAGACAATGAAAGATCACTTCGACAATGAATTACACAAACAAATCCAAGAAGCAAAAGATCAATTATACAGGGAGATAGAAGTTGTAAAAAATAACAAACAGAAATCCTAGAAATGCAGGAAGCAAAAAACCAACTTAAAAACTCAATTGAGAATACTACCATCAGAGTAGAACACTTTGAAGATAGAACATCAGACAATGAAGACAAAGTATTTCAACTTGAAAAGAACATAGACAGCTCAGCAAGACTGTTAAGAAACCATGAACAGAACATCCGAGAAATATGGGATAACATAAAGAGACCAAACTTTTGAGTCATTGGGATACAGGAAGGTATAGAGGTCCAAACCAAAAGAATGAGCAATGTAATCAATGAAATAATATGAGAAAACTTCCCAGACTTGAAGAATGAGACAGACTCCCAAGTCCTAGAAGCCAACAGGACGCCGAATGTGCAAAATCATAAGAGATCCACACCTAGACACATTATAATGAAGATACCCAACATACAGAATAAAGAGAGAATTTTAAAAGCTACAAGAGAAAGGAAGCAGATTACATTTAGGGGTAAACCAATCAGGATAACCGCTGATATTTCAACACAGACTCTGAAAGCTAGAAGATCCTTGAAATATATGTTTTTGTCAGGAGCTTTAGCTTCATTTCTAGTGAAAGCATCAAAGCTGTGTCTGCATCTATGTAACCTGGAGGACATGGTTTCTTATTTTCCAAAAGACATAAGGAGGCAGTGCTGAATTCACTCTTTGTAGGTAAACTGTGGCCACTTAAGGCTAAGTGTCTCCTGTGTGGACTGTGAAGCCATTTGATCATCCTCCACATTTCATGGTGTTTCTTGCCGCTGCACTGGGAGTTTGGTATTTGTTTCACTAAATAAAACGAGTTCAACTGAGACCCAGTGCTGAAGGGAGTTCTGTCATGTGTGGTGGGTCAGAGTCTGCAGGAGAATTCACCAACCAGGATTCTATCCCACATAGATTGCCCCCTTGACCATAGCAACCTGATTCTGAACATTGCCCTGAAAATCTGCATATAAAAAGATGCCTTTACATGGAGAGGTTTCAGACATATAAGTTTCTGCTGGATGCACCATGTCAGTCTCAAGCCCTTTCGAAGCAATGGCAGATCCACATGGCCCCACAAGAGATGTTTTATCACACACCTGCACACCACCGCTCTAGGCCCACTCTTCAGTAGGCTACAAGTTACTGGAATTTCTATTCTACATCATTTTCATGAAACCCAGACAATCAAGGCACTGTCTGGTACACTCATGATGAGCAAAAGGACATGAAAGGTTCTCCAGTGCCACCTGGTCATTGGAATGGCAAAAATTTCATGGTATTTATGTAGCCACTTTTCAATGATGAAGTTGGAAGCACTGTGGGTTTCAATTAATTCAGGAACCATTAAATGGTGAGGAAGCTCATTTCAATAAAAGCTCTGGAGAACTCTCACAGGCAATTTTTCCCAAGGAGTTGGCTAGATCTCAGTTTACAAGGGCGAATCTCATTAGTGGCCTATTCCACTGCCACACAAATGACCACAATTGAAACCAAAACACTCCCACATGACCCTCATCTTCTGCCATAGAGAAACTCATCATAACCTCTTGCTGCAGGTTTCCATGAGGGGTGCAGCCCAAGACAGTGTCCAAAATAAGCTCACTTACCCCTCAATTGCCTAAAGTCAGGTTGGCCTGGACACCCTTCCTGTGAACCAGGAGTGATCAAATAGGCCTGCCCTTAATACTGCTCTGCTTCTCCATTTTGACTCTTACTGATTGTTGAGTATAAATTCCTTTGTGTGAATTGGAGTCATGAGAAAATCCAAGCACCTATGCATTACCTCTGCAGGGCTTTGAAGAGCTCATTTGACCCAAATGATATCTATTCTCACTTGATAGAGGTCAGGACTTACAGAGGAAGGCAAGAGACTTCATCCACATTGACTGCTCTTTTGGCCATTTTGGTTTTGGATTCACAGATGGGATCTTTCTGTAGATCCATCAGGTGCCGAGAATCTAAGCCCCAGCCTCACATAGTGCCAAGGGGCTGATTCAGACACATCCCTTTTTAAGCAATTAAGCAAACAGCCACAGGTGATGCCCATTCATTTTCATTTGAAAACTGTTTTCTTCAGGATTTACAAAGGGGTTGCCTGAGGCAAAGAAATTCCTGACATTCAGGGCAACAGAACAATAGGTTAACAAAAGGCCCAAAGCAGGGTTTCTCCACTGAGACTTTACTGGTCACACTGATATCTGAGTTTTCTGAGATGCTCCCATTGCCTTCAGCTATCCAGTACATGGCCATGTAACAAATCTTGGAGGCGGTACATATCTTGGACACCAAATCATGAGACTATTCTGGAGAGTGGCCAGAATTCAGGAAGAAAACTGGAGCTTAGGAAGATAGTAGGTGTTGTCCATTCATAAGGCAAGCTGCAGTCCATTCATCAATTGCACAGGATGAATGCTGGGAAGCTTTCTACTAGACAGAACACTTCCATTGATGCATTCTCTTTTCAAATGTCAACAACCACGGAAACTGTGGGATACACTTTTTGAAACCCTCGCAGTGTCAAACGACCTTCTAGAAACAATCCACTCAAAAACAAACAATCCACTATTCCTACCTATTCTCAGAACATGTGACAAAACCACAAACTCACACCCACACCCACAAAGCACCTCCTTCCCAGAAGTAGGTCTTTGATTATCCGGAGTTTCCTCTGACTGGTGGGCCATACTATGTTCCCCCGAAATGGCCTGTACTTTCTCAGATCTGATGTCTTTGCCAGAACAACTACCTGCTTTCTCAGGAAACAGCCATCTTCATAGCTTTCCTGGCATTTGGCCATCCTCACATCAGTTGGTACCAATAAAGACTGACTCTGTCCTTGGTAAATACAATCAAGTGTGCCAACTGTGACTGGGACTGGCTCTGGGGGCCTAGCTTCCTGGTTCCAAAGTTCAGAGAGTTCCATTACAAAGGAAGTGAGGGGAGGTCACTTTTTTCAGGAACTGAATGAGGTCACTGCCTTGGCAACCACTTTGCTCTAACAGTTGCTTGCAAGGGTCCCATGAGATGGATGCTGCCCCAATTCCTGTGACATTTTCACAAGTTAGAATGGTATATCAAACATAGCCACCCAGGAACAGCTCTCCACATAGGCTTGGTTTGGTCCATCTTCTCTACATTAAGAAGAGAGAGGCTGATTCAGACACAACCCTTCATCCTGACCAGGCTGTTGCCATGGAAGATGACCTTTGCTCTCTCAGGTTCTTCATACCTGCCTACATGTTTTCCAGGGATAATTTCTGCATGGACCATTGAGGTTCTAAGTAGGTGAAAGATCCCCTCCATCCCTGCATTGTAAGACCAACTCTGTTCCAGCTCTTCTGTAATGTTAGATTGAGGGAACAGTGTATGGTTAGGCTTAATAACCAGTTCGATTTGGGTTAGGAATCATTCTACGGGATGTATAATGGTATTGTGTAACTGCGATACTTACAAGAATATATAGGTGAAATATAAGTATGAAAACAGAAATCCAGGTACGATTTGAAGTCCAGAAAGTCATTGGGTCCTTGATTGGATTACTTAGCTTGAATTACGTTCTGCACAGATATGTCAGATAAATTGATATACAATGGCATAGGAACTTGTACCTTGGATGATTGATTGTAGAAGAGAACATCCCCTCAAACAGAGATAGTCAGTAGGATCAGGAAGATAGTCGGTAAGTATCAAAAGAACAATGAGTATAGGATTTGGACCAAAAGTTATTTAGCAATAGGGTTTTGGTTAGAGAGTGAATTTCAATAACAGCACATGTGGAGGGTCTCCAACAATGATGAAGTGGGGAAAATATGTAGGAATGCAGATATCAATAGAGACAAGAGGAAATCAGGCAAAGTATAAAGTGAGTGATAGGATTAGATATTTTCAGCAGGGTTGAGGTTGAGCATATAATCTTAGAAAGAAACAAATATGCAGTCACCAATAGGATTGACATTTGAGAGCATAAGGCACCCTGGACATGGATGATTTTAGTAATCCATGTTCACTTTCTATTTAGGATTTGGTAGAATCATAAGTGTGACCTTTGAATTTTGTGTCCAGAATATTACTGTGATGAAATGTATATGTAGATCAGGTGACATGAGTATTTCTTCCACTATTTCTGGAAGCAATATTTTGAAGACGTATAAATTTGTATTGGGGCTACAAAAAGGTGCACCCTGTGTCTATGAATACAGAGGAAATGCATGAATAGACCATACTGTGAATAAATAATAAAACTGGTTTCAACTTGAAATAATAGATTGAAATAAATGTGAAAATATATAAGAAATCTTATATTAATATACAATCATTCATTCCAACCCATTATACGTTTAATGGAAATATGAGGATTTTGGTTTATCATGAAAAGTGTGTGAGTTTTGCTTCAAATTGATTATGGAAATCTAAAATAATTTGTTTGGAAAGAAGTCTCATGAAAAGACCAGTCAAGAAACCTTGAGGAATACATGTGTTCTGAAGCAGGAAGCGATTGAAAGTGAAACAAATGCATATAAAATTGCGAAATTGTTGATGAAATATATGTCCTATTGTGGTAAGCCATTGTTGTAGATTGTGGCCGCCGTTAGAAGATGGCGCCGGCTTCCACTGTGGCCTGTGATAAACAAATTCTTTTGTGGAGAGTTGGCACACTATCCCTTGCCACCCTATAAGCAAGATCCACGCAGCGGCTTAAGATTGGTACGTGGGAGACTTTATTAGGCTGTGCTTGGGCGCTTGCCAGTAGAGAGGGGGGTCACAAAAAGATACTTTAATCAAGGCCTGAATAAACTGCTGAAAGAAGATTCCTGAGTTGCGTCTTCCTTGCGGGCAAGGGGTCCCTACAAGTGGTGCTGAAAACCCGGGAACCAGAACTTTCAGCAGTCAGGGGTGGTGAACCAGTTAGTCCCAGGTAAGTAGGACCCGCGGTCAAAGCGGAGATCAGTCCTAGATAAGTGGGACCCGCTATCAAAGCGGAGATTAGTCCTAGGTAATTGGGACCCGCTATCAAAGCGGAGATTAGTCCTAGGTAATTGGGTCCCGCTATCAAAGCGGAGATTAGTCCTAGGTAATTGGGACCCGCTATCAAAGCGGCAGCTCCTCTGTAAAGCCAGAGAGAGCATTACATCTTATTGCAGCCGCACTGTGTACTTTCGCTCTTACTTTCACTTTTGTTTTTTGTGTGTCTTTTGTTGTGTCATGGGTGCCATATCTTCAAGTCCGCTTCTCCTGGCCCTAGATAACCTGTTACGTTCCAAGGGCCTAGAAGTGAAACGTAGTACTTTACAGAGATTTTTACAGAAGACAGATATTGTTGCACCGTGGTTCGCGTTCTCGGGTAGCCTCACTCTACCTAGCTGGGATAAGTTAGGCACAGATCTTGACTTTGCTTCTGAGCAGGGCATATTAGATGGTGGGGTGATACCTCTTTGGAAGATGATCCGTAGTTGCCTCGCAGATGGCAGATGTCAGGAAGCACTTACTAAAGGACAAGAAGTTTTAGAGCAATTACATGAAGAAAGATCAGAAATGGCAGGCAGTGAGGTATTTCAGGAGGGTGGGAGTGTGCGGAGCGAGAAACAGGGGAGGAAACAATTATCTCTGGCAGGCAGTGACGTATTTCAGGAGGATGGCAGTGTGCGGAGCGAGAAACAGGGGAGGAGGTGATTGTCTCTTGCACGGAGTGAAATATATCAGGAGGAAGGGAATGTGCAGAGCGAGAAACGGGGGAGGAAACGCTTGTATCCAGATCTCAGTACACTGCGCACACTCCCATGCAAAAGTGGATCAGAAGAGGAGGACGATGAGGAGGAGGAGCTCGGGAGACTGTCTCGGCAGCTAGGAAGTCTAACTATGGGAGAAGGGAACAAAAATAAACAGGAGCTCAGAAGAAAAAAAAAAATGATCCTCCGGACCCGCCGCCGTACGGTGGGGGTGTTTCGAGGAGAGCTTTCCATGCCCAAACACGGGGGCTGTTAACATTTTTACTGATGGTTCCAATTCTGGAATGGGAGCCTACATAATTAATGACTCTCCCCCTATCCAGCATCAATTTGCTCCTGGAAATCCACAATGGGTAGAACTACAAATTGTTATTGAAGTTTTTAAACAGTGTTCTTTTCCTTTTAATCTTATTTCGGACTCCAGCTATGTGGTACAAGCACTAAAAGTCCTGGAGGCCGTGGGAACTATTAGTGATGCCCACAATGTGTCTGTTTACTTTACTCAGCTTCAACAGCTTATCTCTAACTGCACTGCTTCTTTTTATCCAATGCATATCAGGGCTCACACCTCTCTTCCTGGTCCGTTATCCCAAGGTAATGCCTGTGCGGCCTTAGCCACTAGAGGTCAATTGATATGCTTGGCTTCCTCCTTAGAGGGGGCTAAGTTGTTTCACCAAAACTTCCATGTTAATGCATTAACGCTGCGCAGGCGTTTTTCCATTTCAAGAGCGGATGCTCGGCAGATAGTATTGCAATGTCCCCACTGTGTCACATTTCCTCATCCCCCTAATTATGGAGTAAACCCACGGGGATTAAAGCCATTGATTGTTTGCCAAATGGATGTGACACATATACCTGACTTTGGTAACCTTAAGTATGTGCATGTTTCCGTTGATATGTGCTCTGGAATTATCCATGCTTCTGCTTTATCGGGAGAAAAGACACGTAATGTCATTACTCACTGTTTAGAGGCATGGGCAGCATGGGGTGCACCTGCATCCCTTAAGACTGATAATGGAACTGCTTATACTGGCAGACAATTTACAGCTTTTTGTTCTACTATGGGAGTGCAACTTACTCATGGTTTGCCTTATAATCCTCAAGGACAAGGCATTGTTGAGCGTGCTCATCGCACCTTAAAGGAAACTTTACAAAAACAAAAAGGGGGAATAGGAGCTAAACACACTCCTAAAGAACGCCTGTCCTTAGCTCTATTTACCATTAATTTTTTGAATTTGGATATTCATGGTCGCTCTGCGGCCGATAGACATGTGTCCCCTCAGCCCTCTGTGATTGGCTATGTTAAGTGGAAAGATGTTCTTACGGGCCAATGGAACGGCCCTGACCCCGTGCTGACATGGGCACGAGGATCTGTATGTGTTTTTCCCCAGGATCGTACGGAACCGTTGTGGGTCCCTGAACGCTTGACAAGAAGAGTCTCAACATCAACTGACCAGCAACAAGAGATACCACAACAATCCTGTGATGAAGATCTTCATTCTGCTAAGTGCTCTGGCTCTGGTGCTGGTGCCGATGGCACAGGCGACACCAATGCGGTGGTGGGCAGTGGCACGGGCCTGGCCAATGCCGATGCCGGTTCATGGTAATTCTAGTGTCCTCCCCACTCTTTTTTCAACCTCATGTGAGATGTCTGCTCCCTGTGCCTATCCTAGAGGGGACATGGAGAGAATTTTTAATCAATCTCAAGTTAATCTCACAGGAGTTTTTTGTTTCAGCCTTAGAAACGCTAATTGCATTAGCCTTAAGACCAAAAATTTGACTAACTGGGAGGACCCATTGCGGTCCAATCAGGTCTCAGGAAGCATTATCAGTGCTGTATTGAGCAAGGTAGCTTCGGGGAAGCAATAAGGCTCAGAGACCCCCGCAAACAGCAGCTCTGCTCTTAACATAACTACCTTGGCTATTATCTCCGAGGTACTAATCCCAGTGCCTCCTTTTTCTAGTAGTATTTATAATGCCACTCATTTCAAGGCCTCTCCTTACTGTTCCCCTAATCTTGGTTTCCCCCCAACATTTACGCCTTGTCAGGATCATTCTTGGGAGAAACATCAAGTTGCTAAAAGTTTCTCCCTTTCCCCCTCTCTTAATAGGTATGTTTATAACTTTAACAATAGTGCCAGCTCCTCTACAGGAGTAGGTTGGTCCTGGTTTCAATGGCTGATTTCCAATGAAAAGGGGGGTCAGCTGATATTTCTGCACTGGCTCAGTTGCTAGGAGCCAAAAGTTGGCTGGCTAATATTTCTGGTACTGTTAGGGAAAGTGAACAAGGTAATAGACTTACATCTGTTTCATTCAACTCTCTGTTGTATAATGCCACATTGCCTCCTGCAATGGTCTGTGTCCAATCCCCCTTCTTATTCCTTTTGGCTGAGGCCACCTCGTCGGGGATGCTGGATTGTTCTCATACTACCTGTCTCTTATCTGAGTGTTGGAATGGTTCCTGGACTGTAGCAGTGTTTATGAAGATTCCAACTTTTGTCCCAATCCCGGTCACTGCGGATCCTGATAAATTCCCTATTGTTGAGCTACTTAGAGTCCGCAGAGATTTTGGAATCACAGCGGCTATAGTGACAGCAGTGGCGGTATCTGCTGCTGCAGCGGTTATGGCTGAAGTGGCTATGGCCAATCAAGTACAAACTGCTGCCACCATTAATCACCATTAATCAAGTTCTCCAACAAACTTCCACCATACTTGAATCCCAAAATATAATTAACCAACATATTTTGTCAGGGATTTTAGCTGCCAACCAAAGAATAGACTTATAATTTTGTTCAACTAGGAAGTTCACCCATAGGTTGAATATTCAGTTCCAAAAGCGTTTAGGATTAGTGATCTCTTCTCACAATTTGTATTTGGTGAGGAAGCCACCTAACAAAAATGTAGGTGTGATACCAGGTAGCTTTCGGTATGTGCATATAAAAATACATATGTTGAATAGGCTACAGAGAAAGGGAGACAGTAATACACATATTTTGAACTTTAAAAACACATGGAGAACTATTTAATTAAAAATTGACTAGATTAATAACACATAAACTTTATCATGCAAAAGGCAAGTCCAAATATACATCATGCCTCCTTTGAACTGCTTGTATTTATATTCTGTTTGTGTTATTTTTCTCCATCATATTAGGATTAGTAGTCAGAGTCTAGTAGGGTATGGGATAGTGTCAGGGATTCTGTATTTTGAATGGAAAATTGGAAATTGTATCCAATGTGTGTGCAAATATGTGCAACCCAAAACTTCCCACTCTGATCCAGAACAATGCCTTGACATTACCTTCGCTACAAGTAAGACACAATTAGAGGAGAAGAGTTAGAAAATTTGTGAATACATGTCTGGAATGGAAAATGCTCAGGAGTTCACAAACTTCGAGATGGTAGAGGAGTTTCCAAAAGCAAGGGATATGGTAAACACAACACCAACATGGAGCTCTTCTGGCCTAAAGAATGTTTGAGAAACTGCATGTGAGATTGGGCACTTGAAATATAAGGTGTTGTCAGAAGTTTTAGCTTTATTTTTAGTGAGACCATCAAAGATGGGTCTGCATCTATGTGACCTGGACGACATGTTTTCTTATTTTCCAATGAACATGAGGCAGCAGTGCTGAATTCTCTCTTTGTAGGTAAACTGTGGCCACTGGGGGCTTAGTGTCTTCCCGTGTCGCTGTGAAGCCATTTGGTCATCCTCCACTTTTCGTGGTGTTTCTTGCTGCTGCACAGTGAGTTTGATATTTGCTTCACAAAAAACAAGGAGTTCAACTGGGACACAGTGCTGCAGGGAGTTCTGTCACTTGTGGTGGGTTAGAGTCTGCAGGAGAATGCACCATCCAGGCTTCTATCACTCATTGCTTGCTACAATGCCCCCTTTTCCATTGCAACCTAATTCTGAACATTGCACTGAAACCTCTCTATATAACAAAGTGCCTTTACATAAATGGGTCTGCTGGCTGCTGCAAGTCAATCACATGCTATTTGGAAGCCAATGGCAGATCCACATGGCCCCACCACAGATGTTTTGTCACACACCTGCCCACACCTGGTCAAGGCGCACTACTCAGAAGGTTCCAACTTACTGGCATCTTTGTTCTATGCCATTTTCATGAAACCCAGTAAATCAAGGCCCAGTCTGGTACACTTATGATGAGCATCAGGAGATCTAACTGTTCTCCAGTGCCACCTGGTCATGGGAATTTTAAAAATTTCATGGTATTTATCTAGCCATTTTTCAAAGATGAATTTGGAGCCACAGTGGGTTTCAATTCATTCATGAACCATTAAATGTTGTGGAAGCTCATTTCAATGAAAGATCTGGAGAACTCTCACAGGCAAGGCTTCCCAAAGAGTGGCCTAAAGGTCACATGAGGCCAGGCCCATTGAGGTCTACAATGTTAGGTCCATGGGTGTTTTGACTCTCAAATATGCCTGCCAAGTCTTTCAGAATAAAATCAGGTTATATGCTGGCTGACATTCTCAGTGCTTTCTGGAAAGCCACCCTGGGCCTAGATCTCAGTTTCCAAGGGCAACTCTAATGCGTGGCCTCCTAAAATCCCAACACAATTCATGTCAATACTTCTCTGAGGTCAGTTCCAGAACTCAGTCTCTAAGATGAATCAAACCCGAGTTAAAGCCCAGGTGGACCCAGTCTTCTCTTCCAACAGCCAAATAAATGACCACAATTAAATCCAAAACACTCCCACATTTCCCTCATCTTCTTCCATATAGACACTCATCATTACCTCTGGCTGGAGGTTTCCATGAGGGGTAAAGCACAAGACAGAGTCTGAAATAATCTCCCTTGCCCTCATTTGCCTAAAGTCAGTGTGACCTGGACACCCTTCCTGTAAACAAGGAGTGATTTAATAGGCCTGCCACTAATACTGCTCTGCTTCTCCAATTTAAGGCCTACTGACTGTCAGGTATAGATTCTTTATGTGATTTGGATTCATTAGAAAACCCAAGCACCTATGGGCTAGCCTCTGCAGGGCTTTGAAAAACTCGATTAATTCAAAGGATCCCCAAATTCACTTGATGGAGGTCAGGAACCTAACAGAGAAAGGCAATAAACTTCATCTAAAATGACTCATTTTTTAGAAATTTTGGTTTTGGATGCACACATGGGATCTTTCTTAAGATCCATTAGGCGCTGAATATCTAAGACACAGCCTCACACACAGCCAAGAGGCTGATTCACACACATATCTCTCAAAGCATTTTAGCAAACAGCCACAGGTGATGCCCATTCATTTCCATTTGAAAACTGTTTTCTTCAGGATTCACAAAGGGGTGGCCTGAGGCAAAGACCTTCCTGACATTCAGGGCAACAGAGGAATAGGGATGCAAAAGGCCCAAAGCAGGTTTTCTCGACTGAGACTTTCCTTGTCACACTGATATCTGAGTTTTCTGAGATGCTCCCTTTCCTTTCAGCTATAGAATACATGGCCATGTCACAGAGGTTGGAGGTGGTACATAACTTGGACAAAAAAAACATGAGCCTACTCTGGAGAGTGGCCAGATTCAGAAAGAAAACAGGAACTTAGGAAGATAGTACGTGTTGCCCATTGATAAGGCAAGTCACAGTCCATTCATAAATTAGGCAGGATAAATGCTGGAATTCTTTCTATTAGACAGGACACATCCATAGATGAATTCTCTTTTCTAATGAATACAACCACGGACACAGAGAGTTACACAGACATAGAAACTCGCATTGTCAAAGGAATTACTAGACACAGTCCACTCCAAACCCAACAAACTGCCTTTCCTACTTATTCTCAGAACATGAGATAAACCACAAACTCACTCCCACACCCACAAAGACACCTCCTTCCCCCAAGTAATTCTGTGACTATCCTGAGTGTCGTTTGACTGGTAGGCCATACTATGTTCCCTCAAATGGACTGTCCTGTCTCAGATATGGTCTCCTTGGCCAAATCTGTGACGTTGTCAGGAGCCAGAAGTGGGCAAGTACCTTTTTCTCAAGAAAGGCCCCTCTACAAAGCTCTCCTGGCATTTGGCCATCCTCACATCAGTAGGTTCCAGGAAACACTGACTCTGTCCTTGGTAAATCCAAACAAGTGACCTCACTGGGACTTGGACTGGGACTGGGACTGGCTCTGGTTGCCTGGCTTCTGCATCACAAGTTCAGAGAGTTCCATCACCAAGGAAGAGAGGTGAGATCACTTACTTCAGGTAGTGAATGAGGACACTGCCTTGGCAATCACTTTGTCCTAACAGTTGCTTCCAAGGGTCTCATGAGATAGAGGCTGCCCCTACTTCCTGTGACACTTTCACAAGTTAGAATGGTGAATCAACCATAGGCACCCAGGAACAGCTCTTCACACAGGCCTGGTATGGTCCATTTTCTCTACATTGAGAACAGAGAGGCTCATTAAGATACAACCCTTCATCCTGACCAGGTTGTTTGCAATGGAAGATGAGTTTTTCTCTTTAAGGTCCTTCATAGCTGTTTATATCTTCTCCAGGAATCACATCTGCATGGACCTTTTAGGTTTTCAGCATATGGAAGATCCCCTACATTCCTGTATTGTAAGACCAACACTGTTCCTGGTCTTTTGTTAAGTGAGATTGTGGGAACAGTGTATGTTTAGGGTTTAATAACATGTTTGATTTGGGTTAGGAATCATTCTGCTAGATGAATAATGGTATTGGGAACCTGTGACATTTATTAAAACATAGAGATAAAATATAAGTATGAAAACAGAAATCTAGGTAAGATTTGAAGCTCAGAAGGACATTGAGCTGTTGATTGTGATACTTAGCTTTGAATTATGTTCCGCATATATGTCTCAGATAAATCAATAATCAATGGCATAGGACCTTGTACCTTGGATGATTGAATGGAAAAGAGAACTTCCACTCAAACAGGGAAACTCAGTAAGATTAGGAAGATAGTCAGTAGCTTTCAGAAGAAGAGTGAGTACAGGATTTAGACCAAAAATTCTTTATCAATAGGGTTTCGGTTAGAGAGTGAAAGTAAATATCATCACATGTGAAGAGTCACTCACATGGTGAACTGGGGAAAATATTTAGGAAAGCAGACATCAATAGAGACATTAGGAAATCAGGCAAAGTATAAAGTGAGTGATAGGATTAGACATTATTAACTGCATTTAGGTTGAATATATAATCTTAGGAAGAAACAAATACATAGTCACCAATAGGATTGATATTTGAGACTATTAGGCAACCTGGACCTGGATGTTTTTAGTAATCCATGTTCAGTTTCCATTTAGGCTTTGGTACAATCATAAGTGTGACATTTGCTTTTTGTGTCCAGAATATTACTGTGATACACTGTATATGTAGATAAGGTGACCTGAGTATTTCTTCCACCATTTCTGGGAGCAATATTTTGAAGAAGTATAAATTAGTATTCGGGGTACAAACAGGTGTACTCTTTGTCTTTGAATATGGAGAATATGCATGTATAGACCATACTGTGAATAAATAATATAACTGGTTCCAACTTTAAATAATGGATTGAATTGAAATGTAAAAATATAGAGGAAATCTTATATTGATATACAACCATTCATTCCAACCCGTTTTACATCTAATGGTAATATGAGGATTATGGTTTATCATGAAGAGTGTGTGAGTTTTGCTTCAAATTGATTATGGAAATTGAAAATAATTTGTTTGGAAAAAAGTCTCATAAAAAGACCAGTCAAGAAACCTGGAGAAATACATGTGTTCTGAAGCAGGAAGTGACTGAAAGTGAAACAAATGCCTATAAATTTGCGAACTTGTAGATGAAATATATATCCTATGATGTGCATTAACTGAAGGAGTAGTAATGTGCCAGTGTTGAGTAAAAATGAACGTCAAAATAAACATCATGTCCCATAGGAATCTTCTTGCATTGATGTTAAACTGAGTCAGTTAATTTAGAAATATTAGGATTTGAATGCACCATTCACTGAAGTTAGTTTTCAGACCTAAGAAACAAATATGTATTTCAGGTAGATGAATATTTCTGAGAATAATCCAGTGAAAATTTGATTATAACTCCACATACATGAACATGAATGAATTTTGGGACTGTACATAAGACACATCTATTTCATATTTTGAAATATATGGAGAGTGTGTGTGTATATATATATATATATATATATATATATATATATATATATACACACACACACACACACACAACAGACATTAAAAAGTAGCAATACATATGCCAATTGATATTCTTCATGAAATATATATCATCCACAGATCCAAAAATCTTCATTTTACTGAGCGTGGATTTATGTGTAATATTGTTCAACTAGGAAGCTCACCAATAGCTTAAATTTTCAGTTCCAACAGCGTTTAGGAGGAGTGATCTCTTCTCATAATTTGTATCTGCCAAGTCAGCAGCCTCACAAAAATGTACGTGTGATACCAGGTAGGATTCTATATGTGCATATAAAAATATATGTGCTGAATATGCTACAGAGAAAGGGAGACAGGAATTCACATATTTGTCAACTTTAAAAACACATTGAGAGATGGAGGGGCAGATCTGCCACTCGCTCCTTCAAGGTAGGCGGACCTGCGACCCACCGGCTGAACAGGACCAGTGGCCCACCACCGTGGAAGACACATCGCCCTGGTTGGGGGAGGGGCAATGCCGCCGGGCCTGCAAGGTAGGCAGACCTGTGACCCACAGCAGGACAGGCCCAGCAATCTGCGGAGGGGCAAAGACGCCCTCCGCGCCTGCAAGGTAGGTGGACCTGCGACCACCGACAGACCAGGCCTATGGCCCGCCAGCATGGTAGACACATCGTCCCGGTTGGGGGAGGGGCAGAGCAGGCACACGCGCCTGCAAGGTAGACAGACCTGCAAGGGACAGACAAAACAGACCCAGTGGCCCGCAGATGGTCAAAGCTGCCGCCCACGCCTGCAAAGTAGCCCGACTTGCGACCCACTGGCAGAACAGGCCCAGTGCCTGCAGAGGGGCAGAGCTGCTGCTCGCACCTTCAAGGTAGGCGGACCAGCTACCGACTGACAGAACAGGCCCAGCAGCCTGCTGGTGTGGTAGGCACATTGTCCCAATTGTAGGAGGGGCAGAGCCACCACCCGTGCCTGCGAGAGAGACTTTGAAACTATACAAGCAATAAAAATATATAGGGGAAAAATTCAATAACACAACACTTTCACCAAGCAGAAAGAAACATGAACAGAATGAAAAGACAAGGAAAGAAAGGACCAAAAGCAATGCAGGTAAAGTCAACTTTAGAAGAGGTAATATCTGCAGCAGATGGAATGTCAGATAAAGAACTCAGGATATACATGCTTCAGATGATCTGGAGTCTCAAGGAAGACATTAGAGAGCAAAATCAGACAATGAAAGATCACCTTGATAGTGAATTACATAAAAAAATCCAAGAAGCATAATATCAACTATGCAGGGAGATAAAGATTATAAAATCAAACAAACAGATATCCTAGGAATGCAGGAATCAATAAACCAACTTAAAAACTCAATTGAGAATACTAACAGCAGAGTAGAACACTTAGAAGATAGAACATCAGACAATGAAGACAAATTATTTCAACTTGAAAAGAACACAGACAGCTCAGGAAGACTTTTAAGAAACCATGAGCAGAACATCCAAAAAATATGGGATAACATAAAAAGACCAAACTTAAGAGTCATTGGGATACAGGAAGGTATAGAGGTCCAAACAAAAGGAATGAGCAATATATTCAATGAAATAAAAGAGAAAACTTCCCAGACTTGTAGAATGAGACAGAATCGCAAATCCTAGAAGCTTACAGCATGCCAAATGTGCAAAATTATAAGAGATCCACACCTAGACATATTATAACGAAGATGCCCAACATACAGAAAAAAGGAGAGAATTTTAAAAGCTACAAGATAAAGGAAGCAGATTATATTTAGTGGTAAACCAATCAGGATAACAGCTGATCTTTCAACACAGACTCTGAAAGCTAGAAGATCCTGCAATAACATTTTTCAAACACTGAAAGTAAATGGATTCCATCCAAGAATTGTGTATCTAGCGAAATTAAGCTTCAGGATAGAAGATAAAATTAAAACTTTCCACGATAACAAAAGTTAAAAGAATTTGCAGCTAGAAAACGATTTCTTCAAAACATCCTTGGGAAAACACTACAGGAAGAGGAAATGGAAAATAACAATGAAAACCAACAGTGGGAGGTAGGACAGTAAAGGGGGGAAAATAATCAAGGAGGAAAAAAACCATGTTTAGTAACATAAATATACAAATATGGCTGGAAGAACAACCCATATCTCAATAATAACCCTAAATGTTAATGGCTTAAACTCACCAATTAAGAGACACAGGCTAGTAGAATGGATCACAAAACAAGACCCAACAGTATGCTGCCTACTGGAGACACATTTGTTAGGAAAAGATATACATAGACTGAAGGTGAAAAGTTGGGAAAAATCATATCACCCATATGGACTTCGGAAACAAGCAGAAGTGTCCATACTCATATCAAATAAAATAGATTTCAAGCTAAAGTTAATCAAAAGGGATAAAGAGCAACACTACATACTTCTCAAGGAAACCATACACCAACAAGACATAACAATCATAAATATATATGCCCCAAACATTGGTGCAGCTATGTTCATTAAACAAATTCTTCTCAAGTTCAAGAGTCTAATAGACCACCATACAATACTCATGGGAGACTCAAACACACCTCTCTCACTACTGGACTGATCTTCCAAACAAAAGTTGAATAATGAAACTATAGAACCCAAAACACAATTAATAACCCAGACTTATGATATATATAGAATATACCACCCAACATCAAGCAGCTACACTTTTTTCTCAGCAGCACATGGATACTTCTCAAAAAATAAATCATATATTATGTCACAGAGCAACTCTTAGACAATATAAAGGAGTAGATATAATACCAGGCATCTTATCTGATCATAATGAAATGAAACTGAAAATCAACGATAAAAGAAAGAAGGAAAAATCATGTATCACTTGGAGAATGAAAAATAAGTTACTGAATGATCAATGGGTTATAGAAGACACCAAGGAGGAAATTAAAAAATTCTTAGAGATAAATGAAAACACAGACATAACATATCGGAATCTATGGGACACATTGAAAGTAGTTCTAAGAACAAAATTCATTGCTTAGATTTCATTCCTTAAAAAAAGGAAAAAAAAAACCGACAAATAAATGATCTCATACTTCATCTCCGAATCCTAGAAAAAGAAGAGCAAAACAACGGCAAAATAAGTAGAAGGCAAGACATAATTAAAATTAGAGCTGAAATTAATGAAATCGAAACAAAAGAAACAATTGAAAAAATTGACAAAACTAGAAGATGGTTCTTTGAAAAAATAAATCAAAACGACAGACCCTTAGCCAAGCTAACAAAGAAAAGAAGAGGGAGAACTCAGTATCACAACAGATAGTTCAGAAATACAGAAGATAATCCAAAATTATTTTGAATTCTTATTTTTCAATAAAATAGAAGATAGTGAAGGCATCGATAAATTTCTCAGTCATATAATCTGCCCAGATTTAGTCAGGAGGATATAGGCAACCTAAACAGACCCATAACAATTGAGGAAATAGAATAAACCATCAAAAGACTACCAACTAAGAAAAGCCCAGGACTGGATGGGTATACAGCAGAGTTTTACAAAACCTTTAAAGAGGAAATAATACCAATACTTTTCAAGCTATTTCAGGAAAAATGCAAAAATCCTCAATAAAATTGTGGCGAATCAGATACAAAAACATATGAAAAAAATTGTGCACCATGATCAAGTAGGATTCATCCCTGGGATGCAAGGCTGCTTCATTATACAGAAATCAATAAATGTTATTCATCACATAAATAGACTTAAAAATAAGAACCATTTGATCATCTCGATAGATGCAGAAAAAGCATTTGACAATGTTCAGCATCCCTTTATGTTCAAAACTCTGGAAAAACTAGGGATAACAGGAACATACCTCAATAATGTAAAAGCAATCTATGCTAAGTCTCAGGCTAGCATCATTCTGAATGGAGAAAAATTGAAGGTATTCCCTCTAAAATCTGGAAGAAGATAGGGATGCCCTCTCTCACTACTTCTGTTCAACATAGTTCTCGAAACACTGGCCAGAGCAATTAGAGAGATTAAAGAAATCAAAGGCATAAAAATAGGAAAAGAAGAACGTAAATTATCACTATTTGCAGATGACATGATTCTATACTTAGCAGACCCAGCAAGGTATACAAAGAAACTATTAGAGGTAATAAATGAATTCACCAAAGTGGCAGGATATAAAATCAATATGCATAAATCAAAGGCATTCCTGTATATCAGCAACAAATCCTCTGAAATAGAAATGAGGACAACAACTCCATTCAAAATATCCACACACAAAAAAAAAAATACTTGGGAATCAACCTAACAAAAAGGGTGAAAGACTTATAAAATGAAAACTACAGAACCCTAAAGAGAGAAATAGAAGAAGATCTTAGAAGATGGAAAAATATACTATGTTCATGGATAGGCAGAACTAACATCATCAAAATGGCAATATAACCAAAAGTTCTCTATATGTTAAATGCAATGCCAATCGGGTCTAAAAGCATGCAATGGAGGAAGAATAGCATCTTCAACAAATGGTTCTGGGAAAACTGGAAATTCATATGCAACAAAATGAAACTGAATCCATTTCTCTCGCCATGCACAAAAGTTAACTCAAATTGGATCAAGGAGCTTGATATCAAATCAGAGACACAGCATCTGATACAAGAAAAAGTTGGCTATGATCTACATACTGTGGGGTTGGGCTCCAAATTCCTCAATAGGACACCATTAGCACACGAGTTAATACCTAGAATCAACAAATGGGACTTACTCAAACTAAAAAGATTTTTCTCATCAAAAGAAACAATAAGAGAGGTAAATAAGTAGTCTACATCCTGGGAACAAATCTTTACTCCTCACACTTCAGATAGAGCCCTAATATCCAGAGTATACAAAGAACTCAAAAAATTAAACAATAAGAAGACGAATAACCCAATCAACAAATGGTCCAAGGACCTGAACAGACACTTCTCAGATGAGGACATACAATCAATCAATAAGTACATGAGAAAATGCTCACCATCTCTTGCAGTCAGAAAAATGGAAAACAAACCCTCCCTAAGATACCATCTCACTCCAGTATGATTGGCAGCCATTATGAAATCAAACAACAAGTGCTGGCGAGGATGTGGGGAAAAGGGTACACCTGTACATTGCTGGTGGGACTGCAAATTGGTGCAGCCAATTTGGAAAGAAGTATGGAGATTTCTTGGAAGCTAGGAATGGAACCACCATTTGACCCAGCTATTCCCCTTCTCGGTCTATTCCCTAAGACCTAAAATGTGCATGCTGCAGGGACACTGCTACATTGATGTTCATAACAGCACAATTCAAAATAGCAAGAGTGTGGAACCAACCTAGATGCCCTTCAATAGATGAATGGAAAAAAATGTGGCATTTATACACAATGGAGTAATACTCTGCATTAAAAAATGTCAAAATCATAGAATTTGCAGGGAAATAGATGGCATTAGAAGAGATTATGCTAAGTGAAGCTAGCCAATCCCTAAAAAAACAAATGCCAATAGTTTTCTTTGATATAAGGAGAGTAACTAAGAACAGATTTGGGAGGAAGAGCATGAGAAGAAGATTAAGATTAAACAGGGGTGACAGGTAGAAGAGAAAAGGAAAGAGAAGGGAAATTGCATGGAAATGGAAGGAGACCCTCATGGTTATACAAAATTACATACAAGAGGAAGTGAGGGAAAAGGGGGGAAAAAACCAAGGGGGAGAAATGAATTACAGTAGATGGGGTAGAGAGAGAAGATGGGAGAAGAGGGGATGGGGGATAGTAGAGGATAGGAAAGACAGCAGACTACAACAGACACTAGTATTGCAATACGTAAAACAGTGGATGTGTAACAGATGTGATGCTGAAACCTGTATACGGAGTAAAAATGGGAGTTCATAACCCACTTGAATCAAAGTGTGAAATATGATATGTCAAGAAATAGGTAAATTTTGAACAACCAACAATAAAAATTAAAGGAAAAAAACACATAGAGAACTATTTCAATGAAAAATGAACTAGACATATAACACCTACGCTTTATCATGCAAGTCCAACTATACACCATGCCTCCTCTGAACGGCTTGTATTTCTATTCTGTTTGTGTTATTATTCTCCATCATAGTAGGATTAGTAGTCAGAGTCTAGTAGGGTATGGGTTAGTGTCAGGGATTCAGTATTTTGAATGGAAAAAAGGAAAATGAATCCAATGTGTATGCAAATATGGGCTACACAATAAATTACCCACTCTCATCCAGAACAATGGCTTCACATTACCTTCCCCCCAAATAAGACACAATTAGAGGAGAAGAGTTAGAAAATCTGTGAATATATATCTGGAATGGAAAATGCAAAGGAGTTCACAACCTTGGATGTGGTAGAGGAGTTTCCAAATGTAAGGGACAAGGTAAACACTCCACAAACTTGGAGCTCTGCTGGCCTAAAGACTTCTTGAGAAACTGCCTCTGAGGTTGGGAACTCAAAATATATGTTGTTGTCAGGAGCTTTAGCTTTCTTTCTAGTGAGACCATCAGAGCTGGGTCTACATCTATGTGACCTGGAGGACGTGGTTTCTTATTTTCCAATGAACACTAGGCTACAGTACTGAATTATCTCTTTGTAGGTAAACTGTGACCACTGGGGTCTAAGAGTCTCCCCGTGTGGACTGTGAGGGCATTTGGTCATTCTCCACTTTTCGTGGTGTTTCTTGCTGCTGCACTGGGAGTTTGGTATTTTCTTCACGAAATACAGGAGTTGAACTGGGACACAGTGCTGGAGGGAGTACTGTCATGTGTAGTGGGTCATGGTCTGCAAGAGAATGCACCAACCAGGCTTCTAGCCCACATAGATTGTCCCCTTGTCCATTGCAACCTGATTCTGAACATTGCCCTAAAATTCTCCATATACCAATATGCATTTACATATAAGAATTTGCTGGCTGCACCACGTCAGTCACATGCCATTTGGAAGCAATGGCAGATCCACATGGCCCCACCACGGATGTTTTATCACAAACCTGCACACCACAGCTTGCGCCTACAATTGAGGAGTATTCAACTTACTGGCATCTCTGTTCTACACCAATTTAATGAAACTCAGTCAATTAGGGCACTTTCTGGTACACTCATGATCAGCAACAGGGCATACAAAGGTTCTCCAGTGCCACCTGGTCATAGGAATTTCAAAAATTTCATGGTATTTATCTAGCCATTTTTCAAGGTGGAAGTTGGAGGCACTGTAGGTTTCAATTCATTTAGGAACCATTAAATTGTGAGGAAGCTCATTTCAATGAAATCTCTGGAGGACACTCAAAGGCAAGTCTTCCCAAAGAGTAGCCAAAAGGTCACATGAAGCCAGGCCCATTGAGGTCTACAGTGTGAGGTCTATGTGTGTTTTGACTGGCTGCCAAGTCTTTCAGAATAAAATCTTGTGATATCCTGGGTGAGATTCCCAGTGCTCTGTGGAAAGCCACCCTCGGCCTAGGTCTCAGTTTCCAAGGGCGAGTCTCATGTGTGGCCTCCTAAAAACTCAACAAAATTCATGCCAATACTTCTTTGAGTTCAGTTCCATAACTCAGTCTCTAAGGGGAATCAGACCAGATTTCAAGTCCTGGTTGACCTACTCATCTCTTCCAACCCCAACACAAATGACCAAAATTAAACCAAAACATTCCCACATGACCCTCATCTTATTGCATATAGACACTCATCTTAACCTCTGCCTGGAAGTTTCCATGAAGGACACAGCCCAAGACAGGGTCCAAAATAGGCTTCCTTGCCCCTTATTTTCCTAGTGTCAGGGTGGCCTGGACACCCTTCCTGTGACCCAGGAGTGATCAAATATGCCTGCCGTAATACTGCTCTGCTTCTCCAATTTGAGGCCTACTGACAGTGGGGTTTAGAATCTTTATGTGAATTGGAGTCATGAGAAAACACAAGCACCTCTGGGCTAGCATGTGCAGGGCTTTGAAGAAATCATTTGACCCAAAGGATTTCTATTCTCACTTGATGGAGGTCAGGAACCTTACAGTGGAAGGCAAGAGACTTTATGCTCAATGACTCCTCTTTTGGGCATTTCGGTTTTGGATTCACACATGGGATCTTTCTTTATATCGATCAGGTGCTAAGAATCTAAGCCAAAGCCTCACACAGGGCCAAGAGTCTGATTCAGACACACCCCTTTCTAAAGCAATTAGGCAAAGAGCCACAGGTGAGGCAGATTCATTTCCATTTGAAAAATGTTTTCTTCCAGCTTCACAAAGGGGTGGCCTGAGGCAAAGAAATTCCTGAAATACAGGGAAATAGAACAAAAGGTAAGCAAAAGGCCCAAAGCACGGTTTTTCCACTGAGACTTTACTGGTCACACTGATATCTGAGTTTTCTTAGTTGCTCGCCATTCCCTTCAGCTATCCAGTACATGGCCATGTCACAGAGCTTGAAGGTGGTACTTCGCTTGGACACAAAACCATGAGCCTATTCTGGAGAGTGGCCAGAATTCAAAAATAAAACCAGACCTTGGGAAAATAGCAGGTGTTGCGCATCGATAAGGGAAGCCACAGTGCATTCATATATTCGGCTGGATGAATGCTGGGAAGCTTTCTACCAGACAGGACACATCCATTCATGCATTCTCTTTTCTAATGTTTACAACCACGGACCCAATGGGATACACAGACATAGAAACACTTGCCTTATCAAATCACTTATTAGAAACAGTTCACTCCAAACCAAACAAACCGCCATTCCTACCTATTCTGAGAACATGAGACAACAGCACAAACACACACCCACACCCACAAAGCACCTTCTTCCCCCAAGTAGGTCTCTGACTATCCGGACTGTCCTCTGACTATTGGGCCATACTATGTTCCCCTGAAATTGCCTGCCCTGTTTCAGATCTGGTTTCCTTGGCCAACTCTGTAAAGTTGTCAGGAGGCAGTGGTGATCCACTACCTGCTTTCTCAGGAAAGGCCACTCTTCAGAGCTTTCCTGGCTTTTGGCCATCCTCATATCAGTAGGTACCAACAAAGACTGATTCTGTCCTTGGTAAATCCAAAGAAGTGAGACCACTGCTACTGGGACTGGAATGGGATTTGGGTGCCTGGCTTCCTTGATCCCAAGTTCAGAGAGTTCTATCACCAAGGATGTGAGGTGAGGTCTGAGGTCACTTCCTTCAGGAACTGAATGAGCTCACACCCTTGGCAACCACTTTGTCCTAACAGTTGCTTACAAGGGTCCCCTGAAATGAAGGCTGCCCCTACTTTCTGTGACAGTTTCACAAGTTAGAATGGTATATTAACCATAGGCAACCGGGAACAGCTCTCCACACAGCCTGGTTTGGTCCTTCTTCTCTACATTAAGAAGAGAGAGGATGATTCAGACATATCCCTTCATCCTGACCAGGTTGTTTGCAAGAGAAGATGACTTTTGCTCACTCAGTTCCTTCATAGCTGCCTACAACTTCTCCAGGGATCATTTTTGCATGTACCTTTGAGTTTCTTAGCAATAGGAAGTTCCCCTACATTCCTGTATTGTAAGACCTACTCTGTCCCTGCTCTTCTGTAAAGTTAGATTGAGGGAACAGTGTATGGTTAGGGTTAATAACAGGTTCAATTTGCATTAGGAATCATTCTGCTGGATGAATAATGGTATTGAAAACCTGCGATATTTACAAGAATATATAGGTGAAAATTAAGTATGAAAACAGAAATCTAGGTAAGATTTGAAGCCCAGAAGAGCATTGGGACCTTGATTGTGATACTGAGCTTTGATTTATTTTCTGCACAGATGTCTCAGATACATCAATATACAATGGCAAAGGTCCGTGTATTTTGGATGATTGATTGTCAAAGAGAACTTCCAGTCAAAAAGGGAGAATCAGTAGGATTAGGAAGATAGTCGGTATGTTTAGAAAGGAGAGTGAGCATAGGATTTGGACCAAAAGTTCTTTAGCTATAGGGTTTCGGGTATAGAGTGAATGTAAATGTCACCACATGTGAAGAGTCAGTCACAATGATGAACTGGGGAAAATATGTAGGAAAGCAGATATCAATAGAGACATTAGGAAATCTGGCAAAGTGTAGTCCATAGTGAAAGGTTAATAAAATAGGTACTTATCACTTCCTGTTTTCTGTATGCTTAATAAAACACTGTTGAAATCTTGAGAAATGTTTGCTAGTCTTGTTCCCAGAATGTGCTGTCCTCAGCTGCCAAACTGCAGAAAGTAATTCCTCACCCGGTTGCCCACAAACAGCTCACTCGCCCGGACCCATCAATAAACATCCTGCCCTGCCCTCTCCAAGGAAAGTATATAAGCTCTGCTTAAGCTGTTCTCAGGGCTCTCTGCTCTATTCAAGTGAACTCTGAGCCCCAGCATGCTGGACCCATAATAAACCCTTTGCTTTTGCATGAGACAGTCTCTTGGTGGTTTCTTCCCCGGACGCTCGCCTGACATTTACATATGGAGGTTCCACTGAGATCCAGCAGCGGCAGATGAGAGACCCCAACGGGCTCCTCTCGGGGTATGTAAGGTGCCTCTTTCTAGTTTCAGGTTTCAGGTTAGGGCTTGGCAAATGGCTGTTGATGAAGAGTGTGAGCTCTCTCCGACAGTGGCTGAGAGACATGTCATAGAGCCACAGGCCACGTCACTGGGGGACTCCCCAGAGGACTCGGGAAATTGAGGAACAATAGTCTCCTCGACTCAGTGATATTTTGTTTCAGATTCGGTATTGCCAGCCCATCGGGTTTTGCCGGCTACTCAGTCCTGGTCTCAGTGTTGGACGTCCATTGCCTGTCTTTATTGTATTGTCTTGTCTGTGTCGTGTGTCGTTGCTTTTACTGATTGTTTATCTTTCATTATGGGATAGAGCACTTCAATGCCTCTTTTGCTGACCCTTGATCATTGCACCAAAGTCCACTTAAGGGCTCAGAATCTTTCTTTTTCAGTTAAACGCTGGACCTGGCAGACTCTCTGTGCCTCAGAATGGCCCACCTTTGGATTCAGATGGCCCCTAGAAGGATCTTTCTACTTCCCACTAATTTAAAAAGTCAGAGATATTGACTTTCAGCCAGCGCCACATAGACATCAGGATCAAGAGACATATATCTTAACTTTGCAGGACCTCTGCAATTCTCCTCCTCCATGTGTGAAGCTTTTCCTTGCCCCTGCCCCCGCTCCTACTCTTTCTGTCATGCTCTCTCAAACCTTCTGCTTCTCCTCCTCCTTCAACCACTGTTCTCCCTGAGTCACAAGATTTGACTCTACTGGACTCTCGTTCTACTACTCATTCCCTGCCCTCGTCCCCCAACCCCCAACACCTTCTAAGTAATTCCCCTGCTGCTGTCTCAGCCTCTCCGCCATTGGAGGAAGCTAAGTGAGCCCAGTGCACTCCAGATAACTCCCCTGCGGAAAACACAGCCCCTCCTTTCCTGGAGGTTGCTGGCCCGGCTAAAGGAATTTGCCGGCGTTGAAGGATTGAAATCCCTGGAACTCACGTGATGCTCCCTCTCCATTTCTAAGGAACAATGATTGATGACAACCATGGGGGAAAAATGCAAGCCTACCGGTATTTACCTTTCTCCTCTTCAGACCTAAATAACTGGAAAAATAACAATCCCCCTTTTACCGAGGACCCCACCTGGGTCTCAGGTGTGGTTGAGTCATTGATGTTTTCACACCAGCCTACTTGGGATGACTGCCAACAACTCCTAAGGACTCTCTTCATGACAGAGGAACAAAAGAGAATCTTCCTGGATTCTAGAAAAAAATATTCTCGGACCAGATGGGTGACCGACAAAACTTCCCAACATATGCAAAGCCACCTTTCCCTTGCACCGACCCAACTGGGACCCCAAAACCTGTGAAGGTAATGAGCATCCTTCCTCTTATTGCCGGGCTCTAATAGTGGGTATCTTAGTGGCCGCTAGGCGACCAACTATTTTGGCCAATGTAAGAGAGATTATTCAAGGGACTGATGAATGTCCCTCCATGTTCCTACAGAGAATTATGGAGGCATATAGCATATTTAATCCTTTCAATCCTCAGGGAGAGAATCAAAAGGCATCTGTCATGGTGGCCTTTATTGGGCAAGCTGTTCTGGATATTAAAAGACAGTTACAATGCTTAGATGGATTACAAGATATGACTTTGAGAGGTTTAGTCAGAGAAGCCAAGAAGGTATACTATAAGAGAGAAACTGAGGAAGACTAGGGAGCAAAGGGAGGATAAAAGAAACAAAATACAGACTAAGGCATTGACTAAGATCCTGGTAACAACAACAAATAGACCAGAAATTAAGAAACATGGAGACAGGAAGGGACACCGGGGCCCACACAAGAGGCCACCCCTGGCCTCAATTCAATGTGCCTACTCTAAAAAAAAGGACACTGGGCTAAAGAGTGCCCTAGAAAGAGACAGCCAGGCCAGCTGGACATTCTGACTCTGTAGGATTACTAAGAAAGTCGGGGCTCAGATCCTCTCCCCGAGCTCAGGGTAACTTTTGAAGTGGAGGGGACCCCAGTATACTTTGAAGTGGATACAGGGGCAAGATATTCTGCCTTTAAGGCCCCATTGGAACCTCTATCAAATAAAAGGTCTCTAATTCAAGGGGCTAATGGCAGTAAATATCGGGCTTGGAAAACTAAGAGGACCATGGACCAGGGGAAAGGAAAAATCCATCACTCATTCCTAGTAATCCCAGAATGCACGGCCCCATTGATTGGCAGAGATCTGCTCACAAAGCTCTGGGCCAAAATAACTTTTTACCCTGAAGGCCCCCAAGTGGAATTTCTAAATCCTTCAGTAAAAACTCCTATAATCACGGCTCTAACTATGTCAGTAGAAAATGTACATCAAATCACTCACCTTGGTTCAAAGAAACTGCATTCATTTCTGAAGGATCAAGAACAGAGTTTTCCATTAACCAACTCACAGTGAAAGGAAACAACTGAATGGATAACAAAAGCCTGTTGGGTCCATCAATTGGTTAATTCTTACCTTTCCAAGCTTCCTGCAGGAAAGCACCTACGAGGAACCAGACCAGGACAATTCTGGGAAGTGGACTTTACTGAAATTAAGCCAGCAAGGAATGGACTTAAATATCTCCTAGTCTTTGTAGATACATTTTCAGGATGGATTGAAGCCTTCCCCCCCAAAAAAAAGAAAAGAAAAGAAAAAAAGTGAAACAGCGCAAATGGTGGTCAAGAAGATCCTGGAAGATATTTTTCCAAGGTACGGCCTGCCTAAAGTAATAGGGTCTGATAATGGACCGGCGTTCGTGGCCCAGGTAACTCAGAGGTTAGCAAGGACCCTGGGGATTAATTGGAAATTACATTGTGTTTACAGACCCCCGAGTTCACAACAGGTAGAAAGAATGAATAGAACCATTAAAGAGACCGTAACGAAATTAAACTTAGAGACCGGCATAAAAGATTGGACTATGCTCCTGCTTTATGTACTGTTTCATGCAAGAAATACTCAATCTATTTCTTTGTGTAACCTCACACCCTGTGAAATTCTCTATGGTGTCCCTCCTCCAGTAAGGGACCTACCCCAACTCTAAGACCTAACGATTCCTTCCACACCCCCTTGCTTAACAGACTTAAAGCTCTTGAAAGAACTCAGGGATACCTGTGAAAACAGATGGCCACTGCCTACCAACCTGGGGATGAGGGGACTCTACAGCGATATCAAGTAGAGACTTCGTCTATGTAAGACGACATCTGGTGTCATCCCTGGAACTCCGCTGAAAAGGACCATACCAGGTGCTACTTATAACACCTACAGGGTAAAGGAAGTCAAAATCACTTCCTGGATCCCTACCTCTCATCTCAAGCCTGTGCCCTGTCCAGACTCTGGCTGGAAACTGGAAAAGACTGGAAACCCTTTCAAATTGTGGATTCGCTGTGTGGATAAGGCTATAGACTCTCCCCTTGACCACCAGTAGTCCTAACCCTCATAAGCCTGTTCAGCAGCGATGGCTGATCACAAATCCTACTGGAACGGAAGTATGGTCTATCTTGCATACAGCCCGCTTAGGGACCTGGTGGCCATCTCTCCAGCCAGACATTTGTCAGCTGCGTATAGGTCTTCCCGATTGGGATATCCCTAATGAAGAGGATCCCACTAAAATTCCATTAAATTCCTTCCATACCATAGATAATGGAAACAAACATTATTGATGTAGGGACACACGAGCCAGATGCTGGTTGGCTAGCCTAGATTACTATGTTTGCCCAGTGTACTATCAAAGCCACAAACAGTCAAGGCTGTTTGCGGGGAACACCGACATCTTCTGTAAGTCATGGGGATGTGAGCATACAGGGACTGCCACATGGAACCCAAACTACTCATGAAATTCTCTACACAGCATTGGCCATATTACCAATTAGACAACCAAAACCGATGGCCCCCAGAGGGGTCTCTAGATCCTCAAATTCTGTGTGACCTTTTTTACTTCTGCAAGTGCTCAAAAGGGTGAAAGGAGATTCCTCTATATGGAGGCCTTTTCTCTCCTTTGCTCACATCGTGAACTATGCTTCTCCAATACATGCTCACCCTCAGCCTTCTGCTCTAGACTCTCTGTTGTCACTCCCACCTCATCAACTTGATTTCTCCCCTCCAATTACTATATTAAAAACCCAAACCTCCAGCGTTTCTCAGACCATTGCCCCCTTGCTGAGGTAGCAGGTACTGAGGTAACCCTCCACTCACTCACTCCTCTCTTCTCCTGTCAGTGCCCACACTGGGTCCCACCAGGTCCTCTTACCAGCTAAACCAAAGCTCAAACCAGCTGAGAAGAGCCCTCAGACCCCTATCCAAGATGTAATGAAAATGACCTTTAAAGCTGCTTTGCCATCACTGAAAACAGGTTACTAAGAATTTAAAGTCCCTTACAGGCTTTTTGGGATACTCACTCCCATCTCCCGCTCTGTTCTACCCGTTCTACTACTCATGTTTTTGTTGCTAGGAAGATCTCAAAACCCTTTTCCATTATTTTTTTACATCTCTCCTTCCTCATTCTCAGATCCAAAGAGCTGCTCTCAGCCCTGCATTCCCCGTCTTCCCCCTCTGTACCAGGCCCACAGGAAAGTCTTAACTGACCTTATCCAGAAGTTTTCACCATGGCTAACTTTAGGACTTTCAGCAAAAGAGTCCCTATAATAGAGTTCAGTGTAGATAAACTTCCTCTTTTTGTGTTGCCCTGGTCTACCTGGCAACTGGCTGAAAAAAATCAGCACTCCTGAGCTAGACACACCCTTACTAGTTTTTCACAACATATGTGATCAAGGCTTCTGTCCTTTAGCTGGGGCTTCATAGAGATGGCTACATTGCTAAGATGAATAAGTTACAAACTGGGCTCCATGGAAACAGCTGGCAGGGGGAAAAAAAGGGAAAAAAAAGCTCTCCCCCACCCAGGTGTCCTTGAAAATTTAACTTGCCCAGAACTGAGGAAAAATCAGAAACAAAAACTGCTCTTTGTGAACTTCTGCAGACTGTGAACTTCGGAGCCCCTTCCCTTACATGTTGGGTACAAAATTCTGAAACTACCTAAACTTGGGTTTCAGGGGATTAATTGATTACAACAGGAGCAATGCCCTCTGAATCTGGTTGCAACCAAATATGACTGTTTCCTTGTCTTTGGTGCTATCTTAGGTGCCTTGCCTTGTCCGTCCCTACAACAATATAATTCTATATACTTAAACGTTGTTTATGTTTTTATGAAATGGTCAACAGAAGTGATTAATTGTGTAATGGTGCAGATGTTTCCCAGAGTGCTCTATTATGACGCAGGTTCATTGGAAGATCAAATAGAGGGGCATACAACCCGGTTCAGTTGGGAACATATATCTCTCACCTTAGCCATTCTATTATGAATAGGAGTTGCTGCCTGGGTTCGCACAGGAACCACTGCCCTGGTCCATGGGACACAACAAATGACCCAATTAGAAGAAGCAATAGATCAAAACTTAAAGATATTAGAAAATTCCATCACAACTTTGCAGGAATCTTTTACCTCTCTCTTTGAAGTTGTTTTACAGAAAAGTCGAGGTTTGGACCTCCATTTCATGAGAGAAGGGAGCCTTTGTGCTGCATTGAGGAAAGAATGTTTTTTTTTTTTTTTTTTTATGTCGACCATACTGGAGTTGTAACAAACCCTATGAGTAAATTAAAAAGATGCCTTGAAGAGCATCAAAGAGAGATAGAGACCCAAAATTGGTGGTTTGAGTCTTGGTTTACACAGTCCCCCTGGTTAACTACGTTTTAATCAACCCTGGCCGGTCCAATAATAATCCTCATTTTATTGCTTACTATAAAACCCTGTTTCTCAACCATGTAATTTCTTTTATCCAAGCTCAAATTGGACAAGTTAAACTTATGTTAATACCCCACTAGCATACATAAAATGTGACACCCCCCAACAATCACTTTTATGATTAAAAGTAGCCAGAAGAAGAAGTGGGGAATGAAATGTTAATAAAATATGTACTTGTCACTTCCTGTTTTTCTGTATGCTTAACAAAACACTGTTGAAATGTTGAGAAATGTTTCCTAATCTTGTTCCCAGAATGTGCTGTCCCCAACTGCCAAACTGCAGAATGTACTCCCTCACGCGTTTACACACAAACCGCTAACTCCCCCTGACCCATCAATAAACTTCCCTCCCTGCCCTCTCCAAGAAAATTATATAAGTTCTGCTTAAGATGTTCTCAGGGCTCTCTGCTCTATTCAAGTGAACTCTAAGCCCCAGCATTCTGGACCCCAAATAAACCCTTTCTGTTGCATGAGATAGTCTCTTGGTGGTCTCATCCTCTGACACTCGCCCTACATTTACTTGGATGATTGAATGTAGATGAGAACATCCATTCAAAAGTGATAGTCGGTAAAATTAGGAAGATAGTCGGTAGGTTTAGGAAGAAGAGTGAGTATAAAATTTGGAACAAAAGTTCTTTAGCAATAGGGTTTCGGTTACAGAGTGAATGTAAATGTCAACACAAGTGAAGAGTCAGTCACAATGATGAATTGGAGAAAATATGTTGGAATGCAGATATCAATACAGACATTACAAAATCAGGAAAAGTATAAAGTCAGTGATAGGATTAGACATTTACAACAGGGTTGAGTTTGAATATATAATCTTAGGAAGAAACGAATATGTAGTCATCAATAGGATTGATATTTGAGAGCAATAGGCAAATTGGACATTGATGTTTTTAGTAATCCATGTTCACTTTCCATTTAGGCTTTGGTACAAATATAAGTTTGACCTTTGAATTTTGTGTCCAGAATATTACTGTGATAACATGTATATATAGATCGGGTGACATAAGTATTTCTTCCACCATTTTTGGGAGCAATATTTTGAAGACTTATAAATTAGTATTTGCGGTACAAACAGGTGTACCCGGTGTCTATGAATATAGAGATAATGCATGAATAGACCAACTGTGAATAAGTAATATAACTGGTTCCACTTTAAATGGTGGATTGAATTGATATCTGAAAATATAAAAAATCATATATTGATATGCAATCATTCATTCCAACAAGTTATACATCAATGTTAATATTAGGGTTATGGTTTATCATGAAGGGTGTGTGAGTTTTCCTTCAATGTGATTATAAAAATCGAAAATAATGTGTTTGTAAAAAAGAATCTTGAGAAGACCAGTCAAGAAATATGGAAGAATACATGTGTTCTAAAGTAGGAAGTGATTGAAAGTGAAAAAACGCCTATAATTTTGTGATCTTTTTGATGAAATATATATCCTATGATGTGCATAAACTGAAGAAATAGTAATGTACCAGTGTTGAATTAAAATGAACATCAAAATACACATCATGTTCCATATGAATCTTCTTGCATTGAGGTTAAACTGGGTCAGTTACTCTAGATATATTAGGATTTGTATGCAACATTCACTGAAGTTAGTTTTCAGTACTAAAAACAAAAAAGTATTTCAGGTGGATGAATATTTCTGAGAATAATATTTAGAAAAGATGATCATAAATCCACATACATGAATATGAATGAATTAAGGAAGTGTATATTAAGATACAAATATTTCATATTTTGAAAAATCTGGAGAATGTGTGTATATATATATATATATATACACACACACACACACACACATATATATACATACAAACACACATATATATACATACACACACACACATTGAAAACTAGCAATATATATGCTATTCGAAATTCATCATGAAATATATATCATTCACAGATCTAAAAATATTCATTTTACTGAACATGGATTTATATATAATGTTGTAAAACTAGGAAGCTCACCCATTGGTTATATTTTCAGTTCCAATAGCGTTTAGGAGGAGTGATCTTCTCTCACAATTTGTATCTGCCAAGTCGTTCACCTCACAAGAATGTAGGTGTGGTACCAGGTAGGATTCTATATGTGTTTATTGCTGTTGCATTGGGAGTTTAGTAATTGCTTCATGGAATCCAAGGAGTTCAACTGGGACACAGTGCTGGAGCGAGTTCTCTCAGGCGTGGTGCGTTAGGGTATGCAGGAGAATGCACCAACCAGGCTTCTATCCCACATAACTTGCCCCCTTAAACATAGCAAACTGATTGTAAACATTGCCCTGAAACGTCACAATATAACAAGATGCCTTTGCATAGGAGGGTCTGCTGATTGCACCATGTCAGTCACAAGCCATTTGGAAGCCAATGGCAGATCCACATGGCCCCACCACAGATGTTTTTTCACACACCTGCCAACCACTACTCTAGGACAACTACTCAGCAGGCTCCAACTTATTTTCATGAAACCCAATCAATCAAGGCACTGTCTGGTACACTCATGATCAGCAACAGAATATCCAATGGTTCTCCAGTGCCACCTGGTCATGGGAAATTGAAAATTTTCATGGTATTTATCTAGCCATTTTTCACGGATGAAGTTGGATGCACTGTGGGTTTCAATTCATTCAGGAACCATTAAATGTTGAGGAAACTCATTTCAATGTAAGTTCTGGAGAATTCTCACAGGCAAGGCTTCCCAAAGAGTGGCCAAAAGGTCACATGAAGCCAGGGCCATTGAGGTCTAAAATGTGATGTCATTGTCTGTTTTGACTCTCAACAATGGCTTCCAAGTCTTTCAGAATAAAATCATGTGATATCCTGGTTGAGATCAGAGTGCCCTGTGGAAAGCTACCCTGGGCCTTCATCTCAGTTTACAAGGATGACTCTCATGCGTGGCTTCCTCAAATCCCAACACAATTCATAGCAATACTTCTCTGAGGTGAGTTCCAGAACTCAGTCTCTAAGGGGAATCACACCAGAGTTCAAGCCCAGGTGGACCCAGTCATCTCTTCCAACTGCCACACAAATGACCACAATAAAACCGAAATTCTCCCACATGGTCCTCATCTTCTTCCATATTGACACTCATCATAACCTCTGGCTGGAGGTGTCCATGAGGGACGCAGCCCAAGACAGTGTCCAAAATAAGCTCCGTTGCTCCTCATTTGCCTAAATTCAGGGTGGCCTGGACACCCTTCCTTTGTACCAGGAGTGATCAAAAAGGCCTGCCTGTCATACTGCTCCACTTTTCCCATTTGAGGCCTATTGAGTGTCACTTAAAGATACTTTATGTGAAGTGGAGTGATGAGAAAACGTAAGCACCTACGGGATAGCCTCAGAAGGGCTTTGACGAACTCATCTGACCCAAATGATCCCTATTCTCACTTGATGGAATTCAGGAACCTTACAGAGAAAGGCAGAAGACTTCATCCACAATTACAGCTCTTTTTGCCATTTTTGATTTGGATGCACACATGGGATCTTTCTTTAGATCCATCAGGTGCTGAGAATCTAAGTCAAAGAATCACACTGGGCCAAGAGGCTGATTCAGACACAACTCTTTCCAAATCAATTAAGTAAAGAGCCAAAGGTGAAGCCTATTTATTTCCATTTGAAAACTATTTTCTTCAGGATTCACAAAGGGGTGGTGTGAGACAAAGACTTCCTGACTCTCAGGGCAACAGAACAATAGGTAAGCAAATGGCCCAAAGCAGGGTTTCTCCACTGAGACTTTCCTGGTCAACTGATATCTGAGTTTTCTCAGATGCTCGTCATTTCCTTCAGCTATCCAGAACATTGCCTTGTCACAGAGCTTGGGTGTGGTACATAACTTAGACACAAAACCATGAGCCTATTCTGGAGAGTGTCCAGAATTCTGGAGGAAAACAGCAACTTAAGAAGGTAGCAGGTATTGCCCATTAATAAGGCAATCCACAGTCCATTCATAAAATGGGCAGGATGAATGCTGGGAAGCTTTCTACTAGACAGGACATATCCATTGATGCATTCTCTTTTCTAATGTCTACAACCACGGACACAGTGTGATACACAGACCCAGAAACACTTGCCTTGTTAAACGACTTACTAAAAACAGTTCACTCCAAAACAAACAAACTGACTTTTCTTCCTATTCTCAGAACATGAGACAAAACCACAAACCCACACCCACACCGACAATGACACCTTCTTCCCCCAAATAGGTATGAGACTATCCGGAGTATCCTCCGACTGGTGGGCCATACTATGTTCCCCCAAAATGTCCTGTTCTGTCTCAGATCTGGTCTCCTTGGCCAACTCTGTGAAGTTGTCAGAAACCAGGAGTGAGCCGCTACCTGCTTTTCCAGGAAAAGCCCATCTTCTAAGCTTTCCAGGCATTTGGCCTCCTCACCTTAGGAGGAACCAAGAAAGACTGATTCTGTCCTTGGTAAATCCAAACAAGTGAGACCACTGGGACTGGGACTGGGACTGGATCTGGGTGCCTGGCGTCCTGGATCCCATGTTCAGAGAGTTCCATCAATAAGGAAGTGAGTTGAGGTCACTTTTTTCAGGAACTGAATGAGATCACTGCCTCGGCAACCACTTTGTCCTAAGAGTTTCTTTCAACGGTCCCATGAGATGGAGGCTGCCCCTACTTCCTGTGACACTTTCACAAATTAGAATGGTATATCAACCATAGGGAACCAGGAACAGCTCTCCACACAGTCTTGGTTTGGTCCATATTCTCTACATTAAGATGAGAGAGGCTGATTCAGAAACATCCCTTCATCCTGACTAGGTTGTTTGCAATGGAAGATAACTTTTGCTCTCTCAGGTCCTTCATACCTGCCTACATCTTCTCCAGTGATCATTTCTGCATGGAGCTTTGAGGTTCTCAGCAGATGGAAGATCCACTACATTCCTGTATTGTAAGATCAACACTGTCCCTGCTCTTCTGTAAACATGTTATTAACACAAACAGTGTATGGTTAGTGTTAATAACATGTTCCATTTGGGTTAGGAATTATTCTGCTGCATGAATAATGGTATTGGAAACTTGTGATTATTTTAAGAATATAGAGATGAAATATATGTATGAAAAAAGAAATCTAAGTAAGATTTGAAGCCCAGAAGGGCATTGGGCCCTTAATTGTGATACTTAGCGTTGAATTACATTCTGCACCGATGTCTCAGATAAATCAATATACAATAGCATAAGACCTTGTACCTTGAATGATTGAATGTAGACGAGAACATCCAGTCAAAAAGGGATACTCGGTAGGATTAAGAAGATAGTTAGTATGTTTAGGAAGAAGAGTGAGTATAGGATTTGGAACAAAAGTTCTTTAGCAATAGGTTATTTATTAGGGTGTGAATGTAAATGTCAGCACATGTGAAGAGTCAGTCACAATGATGAACTGGGGAATATATGTAGGAAAGCAGATAGCAATAGAGACATAATGAAATCAGGCAAAGTATAAAGTGAGGGATAGGATTAGACATTTTCAATTGGGTTGAGTTTGAATATATAATTTTAAGAAGAAACACATATGTAGTCACCAATAGGATTGATATTTGAGAGCATTAGGGAACCTGGACATGGATGTTTTTAGTAATCCATGTTTTCTTTCCATTTGGGCTTTTATACAATCATAAGTGTGACCTTTGCATTTTGTGTCCAGAATATTTCTGTGATTAAATGTATGTAAAGATCAGGTGACATGAGTCCACATCCACCATTTCAGGGAGCAATATTTTGAAGACGTATAAATTAGTATTGGGGGTACAAAGAGGTGTACACTGTGTCTATGAATATAGAGATAATGCATGAATAGACCATAGTGTGAATAAATAATATAACTGGTTCCACTTTAAATAATGGATAGAATTGATATCTGAAAAGATATAAGAAATCTTATATTGACATACAATCATTCATTCAAACCAGTTATACATCTAATGGTAATATCAGAGTGATAATTAATATGAATGGTATGTGAGTTTTGCTTCAAAAGTGATTATGAAAATCAAAATTAATGTGTTTGGTATAAAATCTCATGAAAAGACCAGTCAAGAAACTTAGAGGAATACATGTGTTCTGAAGCAGGAAGTGATTGAAAGTGAAACAAATGCCTATAAATTTTTGAACTTGTGGATGAAATGATATATCCTATGATGTCCATAAACTGAAAACATAATAATGTACCAATATTGAATAAAAATAAACTTCAAAATTCACATCATGTCCCGTAGGATTCTACTTGCATTGATGTTAAACTGATTCAGTTACTGTAGAAATATTAGGATTTGTAAGCTCCATTCACTGAAGTTAGTTTTCAATACTAGGAAATAAATATGTATTTCAGGCGGATGAATATTTCTGAGAATTATCTTGTGAAAAGTTGATTATAAACCACATATAGAAACATGAGTGAATTTAGGGAGTGTATAATAAGACATATATATTTCATATTTTGAAAAATCTGGACAGTATATATATATATATATATATATATATATATATAGATAGATAGATAGATAGATATATAGATAGATAGATAGATAGACACACACAGACATTATAATGTAGCAATATAAATGCTAATCGAAATTCACCATGTAATACATATCATCCACATATCCAAAAATATTCATTTTACTGAACATCGATTTATATATAATGTTGTTCATCTAGGAAATTCACCAATAGGTTTAATTTTCAGTTCCATCTTTATTTAGGGGGAATGATATCTTATCACAATATGTATCTTTCAAAATCAACGAGCTTACAAAAATGTACTTGTGATACAAGGTAGGATTCTAAATATGCATAAAAAATACATGTGATGAATAGGCTACAGAGAATGGGAGACAGAAATTTACATATGTGTTAACTTTAAAAACTCATGGAGAACTATTACAATGAAAAGTTTACTAGATTTATAACACATACCCTTGCTAAAGCAGAAGGGAAGTAAAAGTATACACCATGCCTCCTATGAATGGCCTGTATTTCTATTCTGTTAGGTTTCTTGTTCTCCATCATATTAGGATTAGTAGTCAGAGTCTAGTAGGTTATGGGTTAATGTCAGGGATTCAGTATTTCAAATGGAAAATATGAAAATGAATCTAATGTGTATGCAAATATGTGCTACACAAAAATCATCCCACTCTCATCCAGAACAATGCCTTGACATAACCTTCGCCCCAATTAAGACACAATTAGTGGAGAAGAGTTAGAAAATCTGTGAATACGTATGTGGAAATGAAAATGCTCAGGAGTTCACAGCCTTGGAGGCGGTAGAGGAATTTCCAAAAGTATGGGATAGGGTAAATACTCCACAAATGTGGAGTTCTGCTGGCCTAATGACTCTTTGAGAAACTGCCTTTGAAGTTGGGACCTTGTAATATATGTTGTTGTCAGGAGCTTCAGCTTCCTTTGTAGTGAGACAATCAAAGCTGGATCTGCATATATGTGACCTGAAGGACATGGTTTCTTATTTTCTAGTGAACATGAGGCAGCAGCTCTGAAATCCCTCATTGTAGGTAAACTGTGGCCACTGGGAGCTAAGTGTCTCCTCGTGTGGACTGAGAAGCCATTTGGTCATCCTCCACTTTTCCTGGTGATTCTTACTGCTGCACTGGGAGTTTGGTATTGGCATCAGTAAATACCATGAGTTCAACGGGGACACAGTGCTGGAGGGAGTACTCTCACGTGTGGTGGGTCAGGGTGTGCAGGAGAATGCCCCAACCAGGCTTCTATTCAACAAAGCTTGCCTCCTTGTCTGCAGCAACCCAATTCTGAACATTGCCCTAAAACCTCTCAATGTAACAAGATGCCTTAACATATAAGGGTCTGCTGGCTGCACCATGTCAGTCACAAAGCATTTGGAAGCCAATGGCAGATCCATGTGGCCCCATCACAGATGTTTTATCATACACCTGCAAACCACTGCTCTAGGCCCACTACTAAGCAGGTTCCAACGTACTGGCACCTTTGTTCTACACCATTTTCATGAAACCCAGTAAAACAAGGCACTGTCTGGTACACTCATGATCAGCAACAGAACATCCAAAGATTCTCCAGTGCCACCTGCTCTTGGGAATTTCAAATATTCCATGGTATTTATCTAGCCATTTTTCCAGGATGAAGTTGGTGTCACTGTGGGTTTCAATTCATTCAGGAACCATTAAATGGTGAGGAAGCTCATTTCAATGAAAGCTCAGGAGAACTCTCACAGGCAAGTCTTCCCAAAGAGTGGCCAAAAGGTCAAATGAAGCCTGGCCCATTGAGGTCTACAATGTGATTTCCATGTGTGATTTGACTCTCAAGTATGGCTGCCAAGTTTTTCAGAATGAAATCATGTGATATCCTAGCTGAGATTCCCAGTGCTCTGTGGAAAGCCATCCTGGGCCTAAATCTCAGTCTCCAAGGGCAATTCTCATGCGTGGCCTTCTAATATCCCAACAGAATTCATGGTAATACTTCTCTGAGTTCAGTTCCAAAACTCAGTCTCTAAGGGGAATCACACCATAGTTCAAGCCCAGGTTGACCCAGGAATCTCTTCCTACTGCCACACAACTGACCACAATTAATACCAAAACACTCCCACATGGCCCTCATCTTCTTTTATATAGACACTCATCATAACCCCTGGGTTGAGGTTTCCATGAGGAGTGCATACCAAGACAGTGCCCAAAATAATCTCCCTTGCCTCTAATTTGCCTAAAGTCAGGGTGGCCTGGAAACCCTTCCTGTTAACCAGGAATGATCAAATAGGCCTGCCATTAATACTGATCTACTTCTCCAAATAATCACTCTGGGAAAATATGCTGATTAAGACACATCTCTTTACAAAGCAATAAAACAAAGAGCCACAGGTGATGCCTATTCATTTCCATTTGAAAACTCTTTTCTTCAGGATTCAAAAAGGGGTGGCCTAAGGCAAAGACCTTCTAGATATTCACAGCACCAGAACCATAGGTAAGCAAAATTCCCAAAGCAGGGTTTCTCCACATAGACTTTACTGTTCACACTGATATCTGAGTTTCCTGAGATGCTCCCATTTCCTTCAGCTCTCCAGTACATGGCCATGTCACAGAGCTTGGAGGTGGTAAATATCTTGGACAGAAAACCATGAGCCTATTCCGGAGAGTGGCCAGAATTCAGGAATAAAACAGGAAATTAGGAAGTTAGTCATTGCTACCCATCCATAAGGAAAGCTGCAGTCCAATCATGAATCGGGCAGTATGAATTTTGGGAAGCATTATACTAGACAGGACACATTCATTGATGCATTATGTTTTCTAATGTCTACAACTACAAACACAGTGGGATACATAGACATAGAAACACTTGCCTTGTCAAACTACTTACTAGAAACAGTCCACTTCAAATCAAACAAACTGCCTTTCCTACCAATTCTCAGAACATGAGACAAAACAACAAACTCACACCCACAACAACATAGGACTTTCTTCCCCCAAGTAGGTCTTTGACTCTCCGGAATTTCCTCTGACTGTTGTACCATACTATGTTCCCCCAAAATGCCCTGTACTGTCTCAGAGCTGGAATTTTTGGCCAACTCTTTGAAGTTGTCAGGAGCCAGCTTTGAGCCACTACCTTCTTTCTCAGGGAAGGCCACTCTCCAAAGCTCTCCTGGCATTTGGCCATTCTCAAATCAGTAGGTACCAAGAAAGACTGATTCTGTCCTTGGTAAAACCAAACAAGTGAGCCCACTGGGACTGGGTCTGGGACTGGTTCTGTGTGCCTGGCTTCCGGGATTCCAAGTTCAGAGTGTTCCAAGACCAAGGAAGTGAGATAGGTCACTTCCGTTCGGAACTGAATGAGGTCACTGGTTTGGCAACCACTTTGTCCTAACAGTTCCTTCAAAGGGTCCCATGAGATGGAGGCTGCCCCTACTTTCTGTGACACTTTCACAACTTAGAATGGTATATCAACCATAGGCACCCAGGAACAGCTCTCACACAGAACTGGTTTGGTCCATCTTCTCTACATTAAGAAGAGAGAGGCTGACTCACACACATCCCTTCATCCTAACCAGGTTGTTTGCCTTACAAGATGACTTTTGCCCTCTCAGGTCCTTTATAGCTGCCTTCATCTTCCCCAGGGATAATTTCTGCATGGACCTTTGAGGTTCTCAGCGGGTGGAAGATCCCCTATATTCCTCTATATTAAGACCAACTCTGTCCCTGTTCTTCTATAAAGTTAGATTGAGGGAACAATGTATGATTAGGGTTAATAACATGTTCAATTTGAGTTAGGAATCATTCTGCTGGTTGAATAATGGTATTGGGAACCTGGGATATTTATAAGAATATAGATGTGAAATATAAGTATGAAAACAGAAATCTAGGTAAGATTTTAAGCCCAGAAGGGCATTGGGTCCTTGATTGGAATACTTAGCATTGAATTTCGTTTGCACAGATGTCTCAGATAAATCAATATACAATGGCATATCACCTTGTACCCTGGATGATTGATTGTAGAAGAGTTCATCCAGTCAAAAAGGGATAGTTGTTAGGATTAGGAAGATAGTCGGTCTGTTTCGGAAGAAGAGTGAGTATAGGATTTGGACCAAAAGTTCAATAGCCCTAGGTTTTCGGTTAGAGAGTGAATGTAAATTTCAGCACATGTGGAGAGTCAGTCACAATGATGAACTGGGAAAATTATGTAGGAAATCAGATATCAATACACACATTATGAAACCAGGCAAAGTATAAAGTGAATGATAGGATTAGACATTATCAATAAGATTGAGTTTCAATATATAATCTTAGGAAGAAACAAATATGTAGTCACCAATATGATTGACATTGGAGAGCATTAGGCAACCTGGACATGGATGTTTTTAGTGATCCAGGATCACTTTCCATCTAGGATTTGCTACAAGAAGAAGTGTGACCTTTGCATTTTGTGATCAGAATATTACTGTGATAAAATGTATATGTAGATCAGGTGACATGAGTATTTCTTCTAACATTTCTTGGAGCAATATTTTGAAGAGATATAACTTAGTATTGGGGGTACACAGAGTTGTACCCTGTGTCTATGAATGTAGAAGAAATGCATGAATTGACAATACTGTGAATAAATAATATACTGTTTCCACTTCAAATCATGGATTGAATTGATATCTGAAAATACGTAAGAAATCTTATATTGATATACAATCATTCATTCCAACGAGTTATACATCTAATGGTAATATTAGGGTTATGTTTAATCATGAAGGGTGTGTGAGTTTAGCTTCAAAAGTTATTATGGAAATGGAAAATAATGTGTTTGGAAAGAAGTCTCATAAAAAGATGAGTCAAGAAATATAGAGGAATTCATATGTTCTGAAGCAGGATTTGATGGTAAGTATAAAAAAAGCCTATAAATTTCCTAACTTGTGGATGAAATATATATCCTATGATGTGCAAAAACTGAAAAAATAGTAATGCACCAGTGTTGAATGAAAATGAACGTCAAAATACACATCATATCCCATAGGAATCTACTTGCATTGATGCTAAACTGGGTCAGTTACTGTAGAAATATTATGATTTGTATGCACTATTCACTGAAGTTAGTTTTCAGTAGTAGGAAACAAATACGTATTTCAAGTGGATGAATTTTTATGAGAATTATCTTGTGAAATGTTGACTATAAATTTACATATATGAACACGAATGAATTTAGGGAGTGTATAATAAGAAACATATATTTCATATTTTGAAAAATCTTGAGAGTGTATATATATATATAGATATGTGTGTGTGTGTGTGCATTTATGTATATATATATATATATATATATATATATATATATATATATATATACACACACACACACACACACACACACACACACACAGACACTAAAATGTATCAATATGCATGCCAATCAAAATTCACTATGAGACATATATCATCCACAGATCCAAAAATAATCATTTTACTGAACATGGATTTATGTATAATATTGTTCAACTAGGAAGTTCACCCATAGGTTGAATTTTAAGTTCCAACAGCGTTTAGGAGGAGTGATCTCTTCCCATGATTTGTATCTCCCAAGACAGCCAAACTCACAAGGATGTACGTGTGATACCAGTTATGTTTCTATATTTGCATATAAAAATACATGTGCTGAACAGGCTACAGAGAAAGGGAGACAGGAATTTACATATTTGTTAACTTTAAAAACACATGGAGATCTATTTCAATTAAAAATTGACTAGATTTATAACACCTACACTTTATCATGCAAAAGGAAAGTCCAACTATACACCATGCCTTCTCTGAACTGCTTTCATTTCCATTCTGTTTGGTTATTTTTGTCCATCATTTTAGGATTAGTAGTCAGAGTCTATTAGGGTATGGGTTAGTGTCAGGAATTCAGTAATTCGAATGGAAAATAGGAAAATGAATCCAATGTGTATGCAAATATGTGCTACACAAAAATATTCCCACTCTCATCCAGAACATTGCCTTTACATTACCTTTGCCCCAAATAAGACACGATTAGAGAAGAAGAGTTAGGAAATCTGTGAATACATATCTGAAATGGAAAATATTCAGGAGTTCACAATATTGGATGTGGTAGAGGAGTTGTCAAAAGTAAGGAACAGGGTAAACACTTCACAAACATGGAGCTCATTGAGCCTAAAGACTCTTGAGAAACTGCCTCTGAGGTTGGGCACTTGAAATATATGTTGTTGTCAGGAATTTTAGCATCCTTTCTAGTGAGACCAACAAAGCTGGGTCTGATCTCTGTGACCTGGAGGATATGTTTTTTTTTTTTTTTTATTTTTCAATGAACATGAGGAAGCAGTGCTGAATTCTCTCTTTGTAGGTAAACTGTGGCCACTGGGGTCTAAGTGTCTCCCCATGTGGACTGTGAAGCCATTTGATCATCTTCCACTTTTCGAGGTGTTTCTTGCTTCTGCATGGTGAATTTGGTATTTGCTTCAGGAAATACAAGGAGTTCAACAGGTACCAGTTATGGAGGGAGTTCTGTCACGTGTGGTGGGTCAAGGTCTGCAGGAAAATGCACCAACCAGGCTTCTACCCCACATAGCTTGCCCGCTTGTCCATAGCAATCTGATTCTGAACATTGCCCTGAAACCTCTCCATATAACAAGATGCTTTTATATATAAGGGTCTGCTGACATCACCATGTCAGTCTCAAGCCATTTGGAATCCAAGGGCAGATCCACATGGTACCACCACAGATGTTTTATCACATACCTGCACACCACTGCTCTAGGCCCACTACTCAGCAGTCTCCAACTTACAGGGATCTCTTTTCTACACTGTTTTCATGAAACCACGTAAATCCAAGCACAGTCTGGTACACTCATGATCAGCAACAAGTCATCCAAAGTTTCTCCATTGCCACCTGGTCATGGAAATTTCAAAAAATCCATGGTATGTACATAGCTATTTTTCAAAGATGAAGTTGGAGGCACTGTGGGTTTCAATTTATTTAGGAAACATTAAATGGTGAGGAAGCTCATTTCAAAGAAATCTCTGGAGAACTCTCACAGGCTAGGCTTCCCAAAGAGTGGCCAATATTTCACATGAATCCAGGCCCATTGAGGTCTAAAATGTGAGGTCCATGTGTGTTTTGACTCTCAATTATGGCTGCCAAGACTTTCAGAATAAAATCACGTGAAATGCTGGCTGAGATTCCCAGTGCTCTGTGGAAGCCACCTTGGCCTAGATCTCAGATTTCAGGGTGACTCTCATGTGTTGCCTCCTAAAATCCCAACACAATTCATGGCAATACTTCTCTGAGGACAGTTCCAGAATTCAGTCTCTAAGGGGAATAACACCAGAGTTCAAGCCCAGGTGAACTAAGTCATCTCTTTCAACCGCCACACAAATGACCAGAATTAAAACCAAAACACTCCCACATGGCCCTCAACATCCTCCATATAGACACTTATCATAACCTCTGGCTGGAAATTTCCATGAGGGGTGCAGACAAAGAAAGTATCCAAATAATTTCCCTTGCCCCTCATTTGCCTAAAGTCAGGGTGGCCTGGAAACCCTTCCTGAGAACCAAGAGTGATTAAATAGGCCTGCACTTAATACTGCTCTGCATCTCCAATTTGGGGCCTACTTACTTTCAGGTATAGATTCTTTATGTGATTTGGAGTCATGAGAAAAGCCAAGCACCTCTGGGCTAGTCTCTGCAGGGTTTGAAGAACTCATTTGACCCAAATTATCCCTATTCTCACTTGATGGATTTCAGGAACCTAACAGAGGAAAGCAAAAGACTTAATCCACAATGACTGCTCATTTGGCCATTTTGGTTTTGGATGCACACATGGTATCTTTCTTTAGATCCATCAGGTGCTAAGAATCTAAGCCACAGCCTCACATAGGGTCATGAGGCTGATTCAGACACATCCCTTTCCAAAGCAATCAAGCAAAGAGCCACAGGTGATGCCCATTCATTTGCATTTGACAACTCATTTCTTCAGGCTTAACAAAGGGGTGGTCTGAGGCAAAAAGCTTCCTGAAATTCAGGGCAACAGAACAATAGGTAAGCAAATGGCCCAAAGCAGGATTTCTCCACTGAGACTTTCCTGGTCACACTGATATCTGAGTTTTCTGAGATGCTCGCCATTCCCTTTAGCTATCCAGTACATGGCCATGTCACAGAGCTTGGAGGTGGTATATATATTGGACACATAACCATGAGCCTATTCTGGAGAGTGGAGTGGATTCAGGAACAAAATATAATCTTAGGAAGATAGTAGGTGTTGCCCATTCATAAGGCAAGCCGCAGTCCATTCATAAATTGGCAGGATGAATGTTGGGAAGATTTCTACTAGACAGGAGACATCCATTGATTCATTCTCTTTTCTAATGTCTAGAACCACGGACACAGTGGGATACACAGACTTAGAAACACTCGCCTTTTCAAAAGACTTATTAGAAACAATTCACTTCAAACCAAAAAACCGCCTTTATTACCTATTCTCAGAACATGAGACAAAACCACAAACCAACACCCACATCCACAAAGACACCTTCTTCCCCCAAGTCAGTCTGTGACTATCCATAGTGTCCTCTGATTGGTGGGCCATACTATGTTACCCCAAAATGGCCTGTCCTGTCTCAGATCTGGTCTCCTTGGTCAACACTGTGAAGTTCTCAGGAGCCAGCGGTGATCCACTAACTGCTTTCTCAGGAAAGGCCACTCTTCAGAGCTTTCCTGGCATTTGGGCATCCTCACCTCCATAGGTACCAACAAAGACTGACTCTGTCCTTGGTAAATCTGAACAATTGAAACCACTGCGACTGGGACTGGGACTGAGACTGAATTTGGGTGCCTGGCTTCCTGGATCCCAAGTTCAGAGAGTTCCATCACAAAGGATGTTAGGTGAGGTCACTTCCTTTAAGATCTGAATGAGGTCACTGCCTTGGCAACCACTTTGTCCTAACAGTTGCTTCAAAGTGTCCCATAAAATGGAGGCTGCCCCTACATCCTGTGACACTTTCACAAGTTAGAATGGTATATCAACCATAGGCACCCGGGAAGTGCTCTCCACACTGGCCTAGTTTGGTCCTTCTTCTCCATATTAAGAAGAGAGAGGCTGATTCAGACACATCCCTTCATCCTGACCAGGTTGTTTTCAATGGAAGATGACTTTTGCTCTCTCAGTTCGTACATATGTGCCTACAACTTCTCCAGGGATCATTTTTGCGTGGACCTTTGAGTTTCTCAGCAGTTGGAAGAAACCGTAAATTCCTGTATTGTAAGACCAACTCTGTCCCTGCTCTTCTGTAAAGTTAGATTGAGGGAAGAGTGTATGGTTAGGGTTAATAACAGTTTCTATTGGGGTTAGGAATCATTCTGCTGGATGAATAATGGTATGGCGAACCTTCGATATTTTCAAGAATATATAGGTGAAATATAAGCACAAAAACAGAAATAAAGGTAATATTTGAAGCCCAGAAGGGTGTTGGGCCCTTGATTGCAATATTTAGCATTGATTTATTTTCTGCACAGATGTCTCAGATAAATCAATATACAAATGCATAGGACCTTGTACTTTGGATTATTTATTGTCAAAGAGAACTTCCAGTCATAAAGGGATAGTCGGGGGGCTGGGGATGTGGCTCAAGTGGTAGCGCGCTCGCCTGGCATGCGTGCGGCCCGAGTTCGATCCTCAGCACCACGTACAAACAAAGATGTTGTGTCTGCCAAGTACTAAAAAAAATAAATGTTAAAAAATTCTCTCTCTCTCTCCCTCTCTCTCTAACTCTTTCTTTAAGAAAAAAAAATTTAAAAAAAAGAATAGTCGGTAGGATTAGGACGATAGTCGGTAAGTTTAGAACGGAGAGTGAGTATAGGATTTGCACCAAAAGTTCTTTAGCTGTGGGGTTTCGGGTATAGAGTGAATGTAAATGTCAGCACATGTGAAGAGTCAGTCACAATGATGAAATGGGGAAAATATGTAGGAAAGCAGATTTCAATAGAGACATTAGGAAATCTGGCAAAGTATATTCGGTAATGAAAATTTAGTAAAATAGGTAAATGTCACTTCCCGTTTTTCTGTATGCTTAACAAAACACTTTTGAAATCTTGAGAACTGTTTGCTAATCTTGTTCCCAGAATGTGCTGTCCCCAACTGCCAACCTGCAGAATGTACTCATTCACCCGGTTGCACGCAAACTGCTCACTCGCCCAGACCAAACAATAAAGTTCCCTCTCTGCCCTCTCCAAGCAAAGTATATAAGCTCTGTTTAAGCTGTTCTCAGGGCTCTCTGCTCTATTCAAGTGAGCTCTGAGCCCCAGCATGCTGGACCCCCAATAAACCCTTTGCTTTTGCATGAGACAGTCTTTTGGTGCTCTCTTCACCCTATGCTCGTCTGACCTTTACATATGGAGCTTCCAGTGAGATCCGGCAGCGGCGAACGAGAGACCCCAACAGGCTCCTCTTGGGGTATGTATGGTGCCTCTTTCTGGTTTCAGGTTTCAGGTTAGGGCTTCGCACAATGGCTGTCAATGAAGAGTGTGACCTCTCTCCGATGGTGGCTGACATACGTGTCACAGATCCACAGGCCACATCCCTGGGGGATGCACCAGAGTACTCGGGAAATCGAGGAGCAATAGTCTCCTCAACTCAGTGATATTTTGTTTCAGATTCGGTATCGCCAGCCCATCGGGTTTGGCCAGATACTTAGTCCTGGTCTCAGTGTTGGAAGTTCCATTGTCTGTCTTTATTTTCTTGTCTTGTCTGTGTCGTGTGTCATCGCTTTTACTGTTTGTGTATCTTTCATTATGGGACAGAGCACTTCAATGCCTCTGTCCCTGACCATTGATCACTGGACCAAAGTACCCTTAAGGGCTCAGAATCTTTCTTTTTCACTAAAATTCTGGACCTGACAGACTCTCTGTGCCTCAGAATGGCCCACCTTTGGATTCGGATGGCCCCTAGAAGGATCTTTCTACTTCCCACTAATTTAAAAAGTCAGAGGATATTGTCTTTCAGCCAGGGCCACATATCCATCCGGATCAACAGCCATATATCTTAACTTGGCAGGACCTCTGCAAATCTCCTCCATGGGTGAAGCATTTCCTTGCCCCTACCCCCGCTCCTACTCCATCCCCCATGATCTCTCAAACCCTCTGCTCCTCCTCCTCCTCCACCCTCTGTTCTCCCTGAGTCACAAGATTTGACTCTACTGGACTCTCGTCGCCCTCCTTATCTCCTGCCCACGTCCCCCAAAGACCAACACCCTCTAAGTGATTCCCCTGCTGCTGACTCAACCTCTCCACCATTGGAGGAAGATAAGCCAGCCCAGCGCCCTCCAGATAATTTCCCCGCAGCACACACAGCCCCTCCTCCTCTGGAGGAAGCTAGCCCAGCTAAAGGTACTCACCAGCAGTGAATGATTGAAAAACCTGGAACTCGAATGATGCTCCCCCTCATCCCTAGGGGCCAATGATTGACAATGGCCTTGGGGGAAAAATGCAAGCCTACCAGTATTAACCTTTCTCCTCTTCAGACCAATATAACTGGAAAAATAAATATCCCCCTTTTACCGAGGACCCCACCCGGCTCCTAGGTGTGGTTGAGTCATTGATGTTTTCACACCAGCCTACTAGGGATGACTGTCAACAACACCTAGGGTTGTCTCTTCATGATAGAGAAACAAAAGAGAATCCTCCTGGATGCTGGAGAAAATATCCTCTGACCAGATGGGTGACCGACAAAACTTCCCAACATATTCAACCCGGCTTTCCCTTGAATCGACGAAACTGGGACCCCAACACCTTTGAAGGTAGGGAGCATCTGTCCACTTATCGCTGGTCTCTAATTGTGGGTATCTTAGTGGCCGCTAGGCGACTAACAAATTTTGCCAAGTTAAGAGAGATTATTCAAGGGCCTGATGAATCTCCCTCTATGTTTTTAGAGAGAATTATGGAGGCATATAGGAGATATACTCCTTTCGATCCTCAGGCAGAGGATCAAAAGGCATCTGTCAAGATGGCCTTTATGGGCAAGCTGCCCTGGATATTAAAAGAAAGTTACAATGCTTAGATGGATTACAAGATATGACTTTGAGAGATTTAGTCAGAGTAGCCGAGAAGGTATACTATAAGAGAGAAACTGAGGAAGAGTAGGGAGCAAAGGGAGGATAAAAGAAACAAAAGACAGACTAAGGCATTGACTAAGGTCCTGGTCACAACAACAAATAGGCCAGAAATAAGAAACATGGAGACAGGAATGGATATCGGGGCCCATACTAGAGGCCACCCCTGGCCTCAATTTAATGTGCCTACTGTAAAGAAAAAGGACACTGCTTCAAAGAGTGCCATTGAAAGAGACAGCCACTCTAGCCAGCCATTCTGACTCTGGAGGATGACTAAGAACGTTGGGGCTCAGATCCCCTCCGAGAGCTCAGGGTAAATTTTGAAATGGAGGGGACCCCAGCAAACTTTGAAGTGGATACAGGGGCAATATACTCTGCCCTTAAGGCCCCATTGGTCTCTCTATCAAATAAAAGGTGTCTAATTCAAGGGGCTAATGGCAGAAAATATCAGGCTTGGACAACTAAGAGGACCATGGACCAGGGGAAAGGAAAAATCCATCACTCGTTCTTAGTAATCCCAGAATGCCCGGCCCCATTGATGGGCAGAGATCTGCTCACCAAGCTCCGGGCCAAAATAACTTTTAACCCTGAAGGACCACTAGTGGAATTTCTAAATCCTTCAGTAAAAACTCCTATAGTCACGGCTCTATATATGTCAGTAGAAAATGTACATCAACTCACTCAACTTGGTTCAAAGAAATTGCATTCATTCCTGAAGGATCAAGAACAGAGTATTTTACTAACCGACTCAAAGCAAAAGTAAATAACTGAATGGGTAACAAAAGCCTGTCAGGTCTGTCATGGATAATGCTTACCATTCCAAGCTTCCTGCAAAAACGCACCTACGAGGAACCAGACCAGGACAATTCTGGGAAGTGGAATTTACTAAAATTAAGCCAGCAAGGTTTGAAATTAAATATCGCCTAGTCTTTGTAGATATATTTTGAGGATGGATTGAAGCCTTTTCCAGGAAAAAAGAAAAAAAAAAAAAAACGAAACAGCGCAAATGGTCGTCAAGAAGATCCTGAAAGACATTTTTACAAGATACGGCCTGCCTTAAGTAATAAGGTCTGATAATGGACTGGCGTTTGTAGCCCAGGTAAGTCAGGGGTTAGGCAAAACCCTGGGGATTAATTAAAAGTTATATTGTGCTTATAGACCACCGAGTTCAGGACAGGTAGAAAGAATGAATAGAACCATTAAAGAGACCATAACGAAATTAAGCTTAGAAACCTGCATAATAGATTGTACTATGCTCCTGCCTTATGCACTATTTCATGGAAGAAATACTCCCTCTGTTTCTTCGTGTAACTTCACCCCCTATGAAATTGTCCATGGTGCCCCTCCTTCAGTAAGGGACCTAACCCCAACTCTAAGACCTAACAATTCCTTCCACACCCCATTGCTTGACTGAATTAAAGCTCTTGAAAGAACTCAGGGATACCTGTGAAAACAGATGGCCAATGCCTATCAACCTGGGGACGAGTGGACTCTACATCGATATCAAGTAAGAGACTTCATCTATGTAAGTCGACATCAGGTGTCATCCCTGGAACCCCACTGGAAATGACGATACAAGGTGCTACTTATAACACCTACAGCGGTAAAGGTAGAAAGAATCACTTCCTGGATCCATACCTCTCATCTCAAGCCTGACCCTGTCCAGACTCTGGCTTGAAACAGGAAAAAATTGGTAAAACTTTCAAATTGTGTATTTACCCTGTGTCTAAGGCTATACACTCTCCCCTTGACCACCAGTAATCCTAAACCTATTCAACCCGTTCAGCAGCGATGGCTGATCACAAATCCTACTGGTAAAGAAGTATGATCTATCTCGCATACAGCCCACTTAGGGACTTGGTGGACATCTATCCACCCAGACATTTGTCAGCTGGCTATAGGTCTTTCCTATTGGGATATACCTGATGAAGAGGATCCCACTAAATTTCCATTAAATCCATTCTGCACCATTGATAATGGAAACAATCATTATGGATGTAGGGACACGCGAGCCAGATGCAGGTTGGCTAGCCTAGATTGCTATGTTTGCCCGGTGGACTACCAAAGCCACAAACAGTCACGGTTGTGTGGGGGGAATGCCGACTTCTTCTGTAAGTCATAGGGTTGTGATCATACAGGCAGTGCATGATGGAACCCAAACTCCTCATCAACTTCTGTACACAGCATTGGCCCTATTACCAATTAGATCACCAAAACCGATGGCCCCTAGAGGGGTCTCTAGATCCCCAAATTCTGCCTGACCTTTTTAACTTCTGAAAGTCCTCAAAAGGGTGAAAGGAGATTTCCCTATGTGGAGGCCTTTTCCCTCCTTCGCTCACATCCTGAACTATGCTTCTCCAATAGGTCCTCACACTCAGCCTTCTGCTCCAGACTCTCTGCTGTCACTCTCACCTCAGCAACATGATTTCTCCCCTCCAATTACTAGATCAAAAACCCAAACCTCTGCCGGATCTAAGACCATTGCCCCCTTGCTGAGGTAGCAGGTACTAAGGTAACCCTCCACCGAATCACTCCTCTCTTCTCCAGTCAGTGCCCGCACCGGGTCCCACCAGTTCCTCTTACCAGCTAACCCAAAGCTCAAACCAGCTGAGGAGAACCCTCAGACCCCTATCCAAGATTTAGTGAAAATGGCCTTTAAAGTTTCTTTGTCATCACTGAAAACAGATTACTAAGAATTTAAAGTCCCTCACAGGCTTTTAGGAATACTAACTCCCATCTTCCCCTCTGCTCTACCTGTTCTACTGCTCACCTTTTTGTTGCTAGGAAAATCACAAACCCCTTTCCCAGTATTCTTTCACATCTCTGCTACCTCATTCTCAGATCCACGGAGCTGCTCAAAGCCACGCCTTCCCCATCTCCCCCCTCTGTTCCAGGCCCACAGAAAAACATTAACTGAAATTCTACAGAAGTCTTCAGCATGGCTGACTTTAGGACTTTCAGCAAAAGAGTCCCCATGAAAGACTTCAAAGTAGATAAACTTCCTCTTTTCCTGTTGCCCTGTTGTACTTGGCCACTGGCTAAAAATATCAGCACTCCTAAGTTAGACACCCCCTTACTAGTTTTTCACAAAATATGTGAACACGGCCTTTGGCATTGAGCTGGGGCTTCACAGAGATGGCTACATTTCTAAGATAAAGAAGTTACCAACTGGGCTCCATGGTAACAGCTGGAAGGGGAAAAAATAAAGGGAAAAAAAGCTCTCCTTCACCCAGGTGGCCTTGAAAAGTTAACTTGCCCAGAACAGAGGAAAAAAACAGAAAAAATCTGCTTTTTGTGAACTTCTGCTGGCTGTGAACTTCTGCGCCCCTTCCCTTATATGTTGGGTACAAAATTCTGAAACTACCTAAACGTGGGTTTCAGGGAATTAATTGATTATAACAGAAGTAATGCCCTCTGAATCCGGTTGCAAATAAAATGGAAAGTTTCCCTGTTTTTGGTAGTATCTTAGGTGCCTTGCCATGTCCGTCTCTACAACAGTATAATTCTATAGACTTAAACATTGTTTATGTTTTCATGAAATTGTCAAGACGATGTGATTAATTTTGTAAAGGTGCAGAGGTTTCCCAGAGTGCTTTATCATAATGCAGGTTCATTTGAAGATCAAATAAGGGGGCATAAAACCCGGTTCCAATGAGAACATATATCCATCACTTTAGCCATCCTATTAGGAATAGGAGTTGCTGCAGGCGTGAGCACAAGAACCACTGCCTTGGTCCATGGGATACAACAAATGACACAATTAGAAGCAGCAATTGACCAAAACTTAAAGATATTAGGAACCTCAATCTTGGCTTTGCAGGAATCTTTAACCTCTCTCTCTGAAGTTGTTTTACAGAACAGGCGAGGGTTGAACCTCCTCTTCATGAGAGAAGGGGGCCTTTGTTCTGCATTGATGGAGAATCTTGTGTTTTTGCCAACCATACTGGAGTTTTAAAAAAATCTAGGAGTAAATTAAAAAGATGCCTTGAAGAGTGTCATTGAGAGAGAGAGGCCCAAAAAGGGTGGTTTGAGTCTTGGTTCACAAAGTCCCCCTGGTTAACTACGCATTTATCAACCCTGGCCATTTCAATAATAATCCTCATATTATTGCTAACTATAAAACCCTGTTTGCTCAACCGTGTAATTTCTTTTCTCCAAGCTCAAATTGGACGAGTTAAACTTATGGTAATACCCCACTAGCAAACATAGAATGTGACACCCCGCAATGATCACTTTTATCATTAAGAGTAGCCAGAAGAAGAAGTGGGGAATGAAAGATTAATAAAATAGGCACTTTTCACTTCCTTTTTTCCTGTATGCTTAACAAAACACTGTTGAAATCTTGAGAAATGTTTGCTAATCTTGTTCCCAGAATATGCTGTCCCCAACTGACTAACTGCAGAATGTGCTCCCTCACTGGATTGCATGCAAACTGACCACTCGCCCTGACCCATCAATAAACTTCCCTCCCTGCCGTCACCAAGGAAAGTGTATAAGCTCTGCTTAAGCTGTTCTAAGGGCTCTCTACTCTATTCAAGTGAGCTCTGAGCATCAGCATGCTGGACCACCAATAAACCCTTTGCTGTTGCATGAGATAGTCTCTTGGTGGTCTCTTCCTTCGACCTCACCTGACCTTTACTTGGATAATTAAATGTAGAAGAGAACATGCATTCAAAAAGGGATAGTCGGTAGGATTAGGAATATAGTTGGTAGGTTTAGGAAGAAGACTGTGTATAGGTTTTGGAACAAAAGTTCCTTAGCAATAGGGTTTCGGTTAGAGAGTGAATGTAAATGTCAGCACATGTGAAGAGTCAGTCACAATGATGAACTGGAGAAAATATGTAGGAAATCAGATATCAATACACACATTATGAAATCAGGCAATGTATAAAGTGAATGATAGGATTAGACATGATCAACCAGGTTGAGTTTCAATATATAATCTTAGGAAGAAACAAATATGTAGTCACAAATATGATTGACATTGGAGAGCATTAGGCAACCTGGACATGGATGTTTTTAATAATCCAGGATCACTTTCCATTTAGGATGTGCTACAATCATAAGTTTGACCTTTGCATTTTGTGATCAGAATATTACAGTGATAAAATGTATATGTAGATCAGGTGACATGCATATTACTTCTAACATTTCTGGGAGCAATATTTTGAAGAGGTATAAATTAGTGTTGGGGGTACACAGAGTTGTTCCTATGAATATAGAAGTAATGCATGAATTGACAATACTGTGAATAAATAATATAGCTGTTTCCACTTTAAATCATGGATTGAATTGATATCTGAAAATATATAAGAAATCTTATATTGATATACAATCATTCATTCCAACGAGTAATGCATCTAATGGTCATATTAGGGTTATGTTTTATCATGAAGGGTGTGTGAGTTTAGTTTCAAAAGTGATTATGAAAATGAAAAATTATGTGTTTGGAAAGAAGTCTCATGAAAAGACGAGTCAAGAAACATAGAGGAATACATGTGTTCTGAAGCAGGAAGTGATTGTAAGTATAAAAAAAACGTATAAATTTCCTAACTTGTGGATGAAATATATATCCTATGATGTGCAAAAACTGAAAAAAATAGTAATGTACCAGTGTTGATTGAAAATGAATGTCAAAATACATATCATGTCCCATAGGAATCTACTTGCATTGATGTTAAACTGGGTCAGTTACTGTAGAAACATTAGGATTTGAAAGGACCATTTACTAAAGTTAGTTTTCAGTACTAGGAATCAAATATATATTTCAGGTGGATGAATATATCTGAGCATAATCTTGTGAACATTTTATTATAAATCAACATTCATGACATGAATAAATTTAGGGAGTGTATATAAGACACATATATTTCATATATATATATATCACAGATACATTAAAAAGTAGCAATATATAAATATATATGCGTATCAAAATTTATCATGAAATATATATCATCCACAGATTAAAAAGTATTCATTTTAGTGAACATGGATTTATGTATAATGTTGTTCAACTAGGAACCTCACCCATAGGTGGAATTTTAAGATCCAAAAGCGTTTAGGAGGAGTGATCTCTTCTCACAATTTGTATCTGCAAAGTCAGCCACCTCACAAAAATGTACGTGTGATACCAGGTAGGATTCTATATGTGCATATAAAAATACATGTGCTGAATAGGCTCCAGAGAAATGGAGACAGGAATTCAGAAATAAGTTAACATTAAAAACAATGGAGAACTATTTCAATTAACAATTGACTATATTTATAACACCTACCATTTATCATGCAAAAAGCAAGTCCAACTATACACCATGCCTCCTCTGAACTGCTTATGTTTCTATAATGTTTGGGTTACTTTCCTCCATCATATTAGGATTAGTAATCAGAGTCTAGTAGGGTGTGAGTTAGTGTCAGGGATTCAGTATATCGAATGGAAAATAGGAAAATTAATCCAATGTGTATGCAAATATGTGGTAAACAAAAATCTTCCCACTCTCATCAAGAACAACACCTAGATATCACCTTCGCCCCAAGTAAGACACAATTAGAGGAGAAGAGTTAGAAAATCCGTGACTACATATCTGGAATGGAATACGATCAGGAGTTTACAATCTTGGAAGTGGTAGAGGAGTTTCCAAAAGTAAGGGACAGGGTAAAAACTCCACAAACATGGACCTCTGCCTGCCTAAAGACTTCTTGAGAAACTGTCTCTGAGGTTGGGCACTTAAAACATATGTTGTTGTCAGGAGCTTTAGCTTCCTTTCTAGGGAGACCATCAAAGCTGGGTCTTCGTCTCTTTGACCTTGTGGATATGGTTTCTTATTTTCCAATGAACATGAGGCAGCAGTGCTGAATTCTCTGTTTGTATGTAAACTGTGGCCACGGGGAGCTAAGTGTATCCACATGTTGACTGTGAAACCATTTGGTCATCCTCCACATTTCGTGGTGATTCTTGGTGCTGCACTGGGAATTTGGTATTTGCTTCATGGAATACAAGGAGCTCAACTGGAACACAGTGCTGGAGGGAGTTCTGTCATGTGTGGTGGGTCAGGGTCAGCAGGAGAATGCACCAACCAGGTTTCTAGCCCACATAGTTTGCCCCCTTGACCATAATAACCTGATTGTGAACATTTCCCTTAAACCTCTTGTTATAAAAAGTTGCCTTTACATATAAGGGTCTGCTGGATGCACCATGTCAGCCACATGCCATTTGGAAGTCAAAGGCAGATCCACAAGGCCCCACGACAGAAGTTTTATCACAAAACTGCACATCTCTGCTCTAGGTCCACTAATCAGCAGGCTTGAACTTACTGGCATCTCTGTTCTACACCATTTTCATGAAACTTAGTCAATCAAGGAACTGTCTGGTACACTCATCGTCAGCAACAGTACATCCAAAGGTTCTCCTGTGCAACCTGGTCAAAGGAATTTAAAAAATTTCATGGTATTTATGGAGCCATTATTCAAGCATGAGGTTGGAGGCACTGTTGGTTTCAATTTTTTCAGGAAACATTAAATGGTGAGGAAGCTCATTTCAATGAAACCTCTGGAAAACTCTCAGAGGCAAGTCTTCCCAAGGAGTGGCCAAAAGGTCACAGAAATCCAGGACTATTGAGGTCCACAATGTGAGGTCCATGTGTGTTTTGACGCTCAAGTATGCCTGCCAAGTGTTTCAGAAAAAATCATGTGATATCCAGGCTGAGATTCTCAGTGCTCTGTGGAAAGCCACCCTGGACCTAGATCTCAGTTTATAAGGGCGACTCTCATGTGTGGCCTGCTAAAATCCCAACACAATTCATGGCAATACTTCTCTGAGTTCAGTTCCAGAACTCAGTCTCTAAGTCCCCTTGAACTCACACCAGAGTTCAAGCCCAGTTGGACCCAGTCATTTCTTCCAATCGCCACACAAATGACCAAAATTAAAACCTAAACACTCCCACAAGGCCCTCATCTTCTCCATATAGACACTCATCATAACCTCTGGCTGAAGGTTTCCATGAGGGGCGCAGCCCAAGACAGTGACCAAAATGAGCACCCTTGGCCCTCATTTGCCTAAAGTCAGGGTGGCCTGGACACCATTCCTGTGAACCAGGAGGGATTAAATAGACCTGCAATTAATACTCCTCTGCTTCTCCATTTTGAGGCCTACTGAATGTCAGGTATAGATTCTTTATGTGGTTTGGAGTCATGAGAAAACCCAAGCACTTCTGCAGGGCTTTGAAGAACTCATTTGACCCAAAGGATCCCTATTCTCACTTGATGGAGTCAGGAACATCACAGAAAAAGGCTAGAGACTTCATCCACAATGACTGATCTTTTTGCCATTTTGGTTTTGGATGCACACACGGGATCTTACTTTAGATCCATCATGTGCTAAGCTGGAGCCTCACACAGGGCCAAGTGGCTGATTCAGACACCTCCCTTTCCAAAGCAATTATGCCAAGAGCCACAGGTGATCCTCATTCATTTCCATTTGATAACTGTTTTTTTCAGTCTTCACAAAGGGGTGGCCAGAGGCAAATACCTTCCTGACATTCAGGGCAACAGAACAAAATGTAAGCAAAAGGCCCAAAGCAGGGTTTCTCCACTGAGAGTTTCCTGGCCACACTGATATCTGAGTTTTCTGAGATGCTCTCCATGCCATTCCCTTCAGCTATTCAGTACATGGTCATGTCACAGTGATTGGAGGTGGTACATATCATGGATAAAAAATGATGAGCCTATTCTGGCTAGTGGCCAGAATTCTGGAAGAAAACAGGAACTTAGGAAGGTTGTAGGTGTTTCCCATTGGTAAGGCAAGCCGCAGTCCTTTCATAAATTGGACAGGTTGATTGGTGGGAGGCATTCTACTACACAGGACATATTCATTGATGCATTCTCTTTTCTAATGTGTACAACCACGGACACAGTGGGATACACAGAAATAGAAACACTCACCATGTCAAATGACTTATTAGAAACAGTCCATTCCAAAAGAAATAAATCACGTTTTTTTACCTATTCTCAGAACATGAGACAAAACCACAAACTGACATCCACACACCCAGGCACCTCCTTCCCCCAAGTAGGTCTGTGACTCTTCTGAGTGTCCTCTGACTGGTAGGCCATACGATGTTCCTCCGAAATGGCCTTTCCTGTCTCAAATCTGGTGTTATTCACCAACTCTGTGAAGTTGTCAGGAGGCAGTGGTGAGCCAATTCCAGTCTTGTCAGTAAAGGCCCCTCTTCAGAGCTTTCTTGGAATTTGGCCACCTTCACATGAATAGGTACCTAGAAAGACTGATTCTATCCTTGGTAAATCCAAACAAGTGAGACCACTGGGACTTGGACGGGTAATGGCTCTGGGTGCCTGGCTTCCTGGATCCCAAATTCAGAGAATTCCATCACCAAGGAAGTATGTGAGGTCACTTCCTTCAGGAACTGAATGAGGTCACTGACTTGGCCACCAATATGTCCTAACAGTTGCTTCCTAGGTTCTCATAAGATGGAGGCTGCCCCTATTTCCTGTGACACAGTCACAAATTAGAATGGTATAGAAACCACAGGCACCTGGGAACAGCTCTCCACAAAGGCCTGGTTTGGTCCGACTTCTCTACATTAAGAAGAGAGAGGCTGATTCAGAAACATCCCTTCATCCTGATTAGGTTGTTTGCCATGGAAGATGACTTTTGCTCTCTCAGGTCCTAAATAGCTGCCTAAATCTTCTCCATGGATCATTTCTGCATGGACCTTTGAGGTTTTCAGCAGATGGAAGATCCCCTACATTCCTGTATTGTAAGTCCAACTCGGTCCCTGCTCTTCTGTAAAGTTAGATTGACGGAACATTGTATGGTTAGGGTTAATAGCGTGTTCGATTTTGGTTAGGAATCATTCTGCTGGATGAATAATGGTTTGGGAACCTGTGATACTTATAAGAATATAGACTTGAAATATAAGTACAAAAACAGAAATCTAGGTAAGATTTGAAGCCCAGAAGGGCATTTGGCAATTGATTGGCATACTAAGCTTGAATTATGTTCTGTACCGAGGTCTCAGATAAATTCATTTACAATGGCATAGGATGCTGTACCTCAGATGACTGAATTTAGAAGAGATCATCCAGTCCAAAAGGGATAGTCCAAAGGATTAGGAAGATTGTCAGTAGGATTAGGAAGAAGAGTGAGTCTAGGAGTTGGACCAAAAGTTCTTTAGCAATAGGGTTTTAGTTAGAGAGTGAATGTAAATGTCAGCACATGTGAAGAGTCAGTCACAATGATGAACTGGGGAAAATATGTAGGAAAGAGAGTAAATATGTATCAATAGACACATTAGGAAATCAGGCAACGTATAAAGTGAGTGATAGGATTAGACATTTTCAACAGGGTTGAGGTTGAATATATAATCTTAGGAAGAAACAATTATTTAGTCACCAATAGGATTGACATTTGAGCGCATTAGGGAACCTAGACATGGAGGTTTTTAGTAATCCATGCTCACTTTAAATTTAGGCTTTAGTACAATCATAAGTGTGACCTTTGCATTTTGTGTCAAGAATATTACTGTGGTAAAATATATATTTAGATCAGATTACATGAGTATTTCTTCCACCAATATGAGGAGCAATATTTTGAAAACTTATAAATTAGTATTGCAGATAAAATAGGCGTACCCTGTGTTGATGAATAAGAGATGATGCATGAATAGACCATATTGTGAATTAATTATATAACTGGTTCCAACTTTAAATAATGCATTGAAATTATATTTGAAAATATATAGGAAATCTTATATTGATATATATACATTCATTCCAACCAGTTATACATCTAATGGTAATATTAGGGTTACGGTTTATCATGAAGAGTGTGTGAGTTTTGCTTCAAAAATGAGTATAGAATCGAAAATAATGTTTTTAGAAAGAAGTCTATTGAAAAGACCACTAAAGAATCATAGAGGAATACATGTTTTCTGAAAGAGGAAGTGATTGAAAGTGAACCACATGCCTATAAATTTGTGAATTTGTGGATGAAAGGTTATATCCTATGATGTCCATAAACTTAAGAAATAGTAATGTACCAGTGTGGAATAAAAATGAACTTCAAAATACATTTCATGTCCCATAGGAATCTAACTGCATTGATGTTAAACTTGGTCAGTTACTATAGAAATATTAGGATATATAAGGACCATTCACTGAAGTTAGTTTTCAGTACTAGGAAACAAATATGTATTTTAGGTGGTTAAATATTTCTGAGAATAATCTGTTGAGAGCCACAGCCAAAGGAGCCCCAGTAAACTTGCAGCTGCCAGCAAACTTCCATCTGCCGGCTGATGATTGGCTCACAGCGGCCCCAGCATCATCTAGCTGATTTGCTTCTCTGTGGTGATGCTCATTGGAGATGCTCAATGAGCGGTTTCCCCGACCTTTCAGACTGCCAGCGGATGATTGGCTCACAGCGGCCCCAGCAACATCTAGCTGATTGGCTCCTCTGTGGTGATGCACATTGGGCTGGTTCCCTGCCCTTTCAGACCACGGAACTGCTCATTGGGGGACTTTTTGGCTCCGCCCATGCGACCCAGCCAATCGGCCTCAAGAGGAGGAGACTTGTGTTTGAGGGAGAGGCTTGTGGGAAGCCTGTGGTGGCAGTTGGGCTCTGACGGCTATTCCTGAGGAGCTGTTTTGTTTGGTGTCATCTTGTTGGGTTGTATTATAGTATAAATGCGGAATCAGAAATTATTAAAAAAAAAAAAACTGGAAGAGTGTTCAGTAAATTGTTAGATGCAATTAAGGCATGGAAGACTTTACAAGGACATGGAGGTTTACAAGGTTAATTATCTAAGGTAATACAAGTAGCTAATGAACCTTATGCTTAATTTGTAGATAGGCTTATTCAAACAGCTACCAGAGTTTTTGGAAATACACAACAAGCAATGCCATTACTAAAACAACTGGCTTATGACCAAGCGAATCTTTGGTGCAATGATATCATTAGACCATGGAAACATGAAGATTTAAACACATATATTAAATTATGTAGAGACATTAAAGAACAAGAGCAAGTCGTGGAAGCTGCAGTAAAACAGGCATTAGATGCCAGAGACATTAATGAACAAGGGCAAATTGTGGCAGCTGCAGTAAAACAGGCTTTAGATGCCAGGCCAAGAACATGCTACAATTGTGAAGAAACAGGACATTTTAAAAGGAATTGTCCCATAGGAGGAGGGTTTAACAAAACTAGGTATCAAAGGAGTAGAATACCAGGTATTTGTCCACGATGCCGTAGAGGGAGACTTTGGGCTAATGAATGCTGTTCTCAAACCACCATAGAGGGTACACCATTATCAAAAAACGAACAAGGACCAGGTGTTTATCCACAATATTGTGGACAAAGACATGGAGCTCCATTGCCAAAAATGGACAAGGGGGCTCAATGCTCCGGGGCCCAAAACCACAAATATACGCAGCACTGGAGAAACCCAGCAACCCCATCAGGGTAGTGCCCAGGACACATTGTCCATCAGATCCCTCATCAGACAAACCAGAGGGAGCTCAGGGTTGGACATCTGTGCCTCCGCCAGAGCAGTACTAACTGCAGAGATGGGAGTTCAATTCATTTCCACATGGGTAAAAGGACCTCTTCCCAAAGGAACAGTAGGCTTATTATTGGGACGCAGCTCTTCTACTCTAAAAGGACTTATGATAAGTCCTGGGGTAATTGATCTCGACTATGAAGGTGAAATAAAAATTATAGCCAGTTCTCCAAAGGGTATATCAGTAATTTCACCAGGAGATAGAATAGCACAGTTACTAATAATACCCAGCCTACATGAAAAATTTTCCAGTTGTACTGTAGAAAGAGGTTCCAAGTGATTAGGCTCCACAGGTGTAGATTGGGCTATGCTTTCTTTAAATTTAGATTCTGGCCCCATGATAAACTAAATATTCAAGGGCATAAATTTAATGGGCTACTGGATACAGATGCAGACCTTAGCATCATCTGTCGTCAAGAATGGCCAAAACATTGGCCGTTACAACAAGCCACTCAAACGCTTCGAGGCCTAGGAGTGGCGTCTAATCCCCATAGAAGTGCAATGGTATTAGATTGGAAGGATCCTGAAGGATGTGAAGGAACTCTACAGCCATATGTATTGGATCATCTTCCCGTAAATTTATGGGGACGAGATAGTCTTCTGGACTCAGTGATATTTTTTTTCGGATTCAGTATTGCCAGTCAATCGGGTTTTGCCGGCTCCTCAGTCCTGGTCTCAGTGTTGGACGTCCATTGCCTGTCTTCATTGCCTTGTCTTGTCTGTGTCATGTTTCATTGCTTTAACTGTTTGTGTATCTTTCATTATGGGACAGAGCACTTCAATGCCTCTGTCGCTGATCCTTGATCACTGGACCAAAGTCCGCTTAAGGGCTCAGAATCTTTCTTTTTCAGTAAAGCCCCGGATGTGGCAGACTCTCTGTGCTTCAGAATGGCCCACCTTTGGATTTGGATTACCCCTAGAAGGATCTTTCTACTTCCCACTAATTTAAAAAAGTCAGAGATATTGTCTTTCAGCCGGGGCCACATAGCCATCTGGATCAACAGCCATATATCTTAACTCGGCGGGAACTCTGCATATCTCCTTTTCCATGGGTGAAGCCTTTCTTGCCCCTGCCCCCACTCTGACTCCTTCCCCCAGGAAATCTCAAATCCTCTGCTCCTCCTCCTCCTACACCCTCTGTTCTCCTTGAGTCACCAGATTTCACTCTACTGGACTCTCCTTCCCCTCCTTATCCCCTGCCCTTGTCCCCCAACCTCCAACACCCTCTAAGTGATTCCCCTGCTGCTGACTCAGCCTCTCCTCCATTGGAGGCAGCTATGCCGGCCCAGCGCCCTCCAGATAATTCCCTTGCGGCACACACAGCACCTCTTCCCTTGGAGGAAGCTGACCCGTCTAAAGGAACTCGCTGGCGGTGAATGATTGAAAACCCTGGAACTCTCGGGATGCTCCCCCTCCATCCCTATGGGCCAATGATTGACGATGGCCACGGGGAAAAAATGCAAGCCTACCAGTATTAGCCTTTCTCCTCGTCAGACCTAAATAACTTAAAAAAATTATAATCCCCCTTTTTCTGAGGACCCCACTTGGCTCTCAGGTCTGGTTGAGTCATTGATGTTTTCACACCAGCCTATTTCAGAAGACTGCCAAAAACTCCTAGGGATTCTCTTCATGACAGAGGAACAACAGTGAATCCTCCAGGAAGCTAGAAAAAAATATCCTCAAACAAGATGTGCGTCCGACACAACTTCCCAACATAATCAAAGGCAGCTTTCCCTTGAACACACCCAACTGAGACCCCAAAATCTTTGAAGGTAGGGAGCATCTGTCCAATTATCACCGGGCTCTAATAGTGTGTCTCCAAGCAGCCGCTAGCGACAAACTAATTTGGACAAGGTAAGAGAGATTATTCAAGGGCCTGATGAATCTCCCACTATGTTTCTAGAGAGAATTATAGAGGCATATAGGAGATATACTCCTTTTGATCCTCAGGCAGAGAATCAAAAGGCATCTGTCACGATGGACTTTATTGGGCAAACTGGCCTGGATATTAAAACAAAGTTACAAAGCTAGATTGATTACAAGATATGACTTTGAGAGATTTAGTCAGAGAAGTCAAGAACGTATACTATAAGAGAGAAACTGAGGAAGAGAAGGGAGCAAAGGGAGGATAAAAGAAACAAAAGGCAGACTAAGGCATTGACTAAGGTCCTGGTCACAACAACAAATAGGCCAGAAATTAAGAAACAGGTAGACAAGAAGGGATAACATTGGCCCATGCCAGAGGGCACCCTGCCCTCAGATCAATGTGCCTACCCTAAAGAAAAAAGGACACTGGGCCAAAATTTCCCTAAAAAGCGACAGCCACACCAGCCAGCCATACTGACTCTGGAGGATGACTAAGAAAGTCGGGGCTCAGTTTCCCTCCCCAAGCTCAAGGTAACTTTTGAAGTGTTTCAAAAGTGATTATGGAAATCGAAAATAATGTGTTTGGAAAGAAGTCTCATGAAAAGGTCAGTCAAGAAACATGGATGAATACATGTGTTCTGAAGCACGAAGTGATTGAAAGTGAGACAAATGCCTATAAATTTGCTAACTTGTGGATGAAATATATATTCTATGATGTGCATAAAGTGAATAAATAGTAATGTAGAAGTGTTGAATAAAATTGAACATCAAAACACATATCATGTCCCATAGTAATCTACTTGAATTGATTTTATACAGGGTCAGTTAGTGTAGAAATGTTAGGATATGTTTGCATCATTCAAAGAAGTTAGTTTTCAGTACTAGGAAACAAATATGTATTTCAGGTGGATGAATATTACTGAGAATAATCTTGTGAAAAGTTGATTAAAAATCCAAATACATCAATATGAATGAATTTAGGGAGTGTATAATAAGACACGTGTTTTATATATATATATATATATCACAGACATTAAAAATAGCAATATATATGCCAATTGAAATTCATCATGAAATATATATCATCATCATATCCAAAAATATTCATTTTAATGAATATGGATTTTTATATAAGTTTGTTCAAATAGAAAGCTCACCCATGGGTTGAATTTTCAGTTCCAACAGTGTTTAGGACGAGTGATCACTTCTCACAATTTGTATGTGCCATGTCAGCCACCTCACGAGAATGTACGTGTGACACCAGGTAGGATTCTATATGTGCATATTAAAACACATGTGCTGAATAGGCTACTGTGAAAGGAAGACAGTAATTCATATATTTGTTAACTTTAAAAACACATGTAGAACTATTTCAATTAAAAATTGACTAGATTTATAACTCCTACCCTATATATTTCAAAAGGCATGTCCAACTATACACCATGCCTCCTCTGAAATTCTTGTATTTCTATTCTGTTTGGGTTATGTTTCTCCATCATATTAGGATTAGTAGTCAGAGTCTAGTAGGGAATGGGTTAGTGTCAGGGATTCACAAAAATCTTTCCACTCTCATTCAGAACAATGCCTAGACATTACCCTCGTCCCAAGTAAGACACAATTAGAGGATAAGAGTTAAAAATTCTGTGAATACATATCTGGAAATGAATATTCTCATGAGTTCACAACCTTGGATGTCATAAAGGAGTTTCCAAAAGTATGGGACAGGGTAAGCACTCCACAAACATGGAGCTCTGCTGCCCTAAAGACTTCTTGAGAAACTGCCTCTGAGGTTGGGCACTTGATATATATGTTTTCGTAAGGAGCTTTCTTTGTACTGAGACCATCAAAGCTGGGTGTGCATCTATGCGACCTGGAGGACATGGTTTCATATTTTCCAATGAACATGAGGCAGCAGTGCTGAATTCTCTCTATGTAGGTAAACTGTGTCCACTGGGGCCTAAGTGTCTCCACGTGTGGACTGTGAAGCCATTTGGTCATCCTTCACTTTTCCTGGTGTTTCTTGCTGCTGCACTGGGAGTTTGGTATTTGCTTATGAAGTAAAAAAAATATCACCTGGGACACAGTGCTTGAGGGAGTTCTGTCACGTGTGGTGGGTCAGGGTCTGCAAGAGAATATACCAACAATGCTTCTATTCCACATAGCTTTTCCCCTTGACCACAGCAACATAATTCTCAACATTGCCCTGAAACCTCTCTATATAACAAGATACCATTACATATAAGGGTCTGCTGGCTGCACCATGTCAGTCACAAGGCATTTGGAAGCCAATGGAAGATCAACATGGCCCCACCACAGATGTTTTATCACACACCTCCCCTCCTCTGGTCTAGGCCCACTACTCAGCAGGCTCCAATTTACTGGCATCTCTGTTATACACCATTTTGATGAAACCTAGTCAATCAAGGCACTGTCTGGTATACTCATGATCAGCAACCAGTTTTCCAAATTTTCTCCAGTGCCACCTGGTCATGGAAATTTCAATAATTTTATTGTATTTATCTAGCCATTTTTCACGGATGAAGATGGAGGCACTGTGGATTTCAATTTGTACAGGAACCATTAAATGATGAGAAACCTCATTTCAATGAAAGCTCTGTAGAACTGTTAAAGACAAGGCTTCCCAGGGAGTGGCCAAAAAGTCACATGAAATCAGACCCATTGAGGTCTACAATGTGAGGTCCATGTGTGTTTTGACTGTCACCTATGCCTACCAAGTCTTTGAGAAAAAAAAATCATGTGGTATCCTGGCTGAGATTCCCAGTGCTCTGTGGAAAGCCACCCTGGGCCTAGATCTCAGTTTCCAAGGGAGACTCTCATGCGTGCCCTCCTAGAATCCCAACACAATTCATGGCACAAGTTCTCTGAGATCAGATCCAGAATGCACTCGCTAAGTGTAATCACACCAGAGTTCAAGCCCATGTGGACCCAGGCATCTCATTTAACAGCCACACAATGACCACAATTAAACCAAAACACTCCCACATGGGGCTCATCTTTTTCCATATAGATACTCATCATAACCTCTGGCTGGAGGTTTCCATGAGGGGCACATTCCAAGACAGTGTCCAAAATAAGCTCCCTTGCCCCTCCTTTGCCTAAAGTCAGGGTGGCCTGGACATACTTCCTGTGAACCCGGAGTGATCAAATAGGCATGCCGTTAATACTGCACCGCTTCTTCAATTTGAGGCCTACTGAGTTAGAGGTATAGATTCTTTATGTAAATTAGAGTCATGAGAAAACCCAAGCACCTTTGCAGGACTTTGAAGAACTCAATTGACACAAAGGATCCCTATTCTCACTTGATAGAGGTCAGGAACCTCACAGAGGAAAGCGAGACTTTATCCACAATGACTGGTGTATTTGCCATTTTGGTTTTGGATGCACACATGGGATCTTTCTTTAGATCCATCTGGTGCTGAGAATCTAAGCCACAACCTCACACAGGGCCAAGATGCTAATTCAGACACATCCATTTCCAAAGCAATTAAGCAAAGAGCCACAGGTGATGCCCAATCATTTCCATTTGAAAACTGTTTACTTCAGGCTTCACAAAGGGGTGGCCAGAGCAAGAACTTCCTGACATTCAGTTCATCAGAACAATATATAAGCAAAATGCCCAAAGCAGGGTTTTTCCACTGAGATTTTCCTGGTCACACTGATATCTGAGTTTTTTGAGATGCTCGCCATTCCCTTCAGCTATCCAGTACATGGCCATGTCACAGAGCTTGGAGGTGGTATATATGTTGCACACAAAACCATGATCCTATTCTGGAGAGTGAACAGAGTTCATGAATAAACCTGGAAATTAGGAATGTATCAGGTTATGCCCATCTTTAAGTAAAGCCGCAAACCATTCATAAATTGGGCAGGATGAAATGGGAAGCTTTCTACTAGACAGGACACATCCATTGATGCACTCTCTTTTCTAATGTCTACAACCACGGACACCATGGGATACACAGACATAGAAACACTCTCCTTTTCAAACGACTTACGAGAAACAGTTCACTCCAAACCAAACAAACCACCTTTTTTTCCTATTCTCACAACATGAGACAAAATCACAAACTCACAACCACACCCACAAAGGCACCTCCTTATCCTAAGTAGGTCTGTGACTCTATGGAGTGTCCTCTGACTGGTGGGCCACACAATGTTCCCCCGAAATGTCCTGTCCTGTCTCAGATATGGTCTCCTTGGCCATCTCTATGAAGTTGTCAGGAGCCAGCGGTGGGCCACTATCTGGTTTTTCAGGAAAGGCCCCTCTTCAGAGCTCTCTTGGCTTTTGGCCATTCTAACATCAGTAGGTACAAAGAAAGACTGACTCTGTCCTTGGTAATTCTAAACAAGTGAACCCACTGGGACTGGTACTGGGACTGGCTCTGTGTGCCTGGCTTCCAGGATCCTAAGTTCAGAGAGTTCCATCACCAAGGGAGTAAGGTGAGGTCACTTTCTTCAGGAACTGAATGAGGTCACTGCCTTGGCAACCACTTTATCCTAACAGTTGCTTCCAAGTGTCTCATTAGATGGAGGCTTCCCCTACTTCCTGTGAAACATTCACAAGTTAGAATGGTATATCAACCATAGGAACCCGGTAATAGCTCTCCACACAGGCCTGGTTTGGTCCATCTCCTCTACATTGAGAAGAGAGGTTCTGATTCAGACACATCCCGTCATCCTGACCAGGTATTTTGCCATGGAAGATTACTTTTGCTTTCTCAGGTCGTCCATAGCTGACTACATATTCTCCAGGGATCATTTCTGCATTGAACTTGTGGTTCTCAACAGGTGAAAGATCCCCTACATTCCTGTATTGTAAGACCAACTCTGTCCCTGCTCTTCTTTAAATTTACATTGAGGGAACAGTGTATTGTTAGGGTTAATAAAATGTTTGATTTGGGTTAGAAATCATTCTCCTGGATGAATAATGGTATTGGGAACCTGCGATATTTTTAAAAATATAGAGGTGAAATATATAAATGAAAAAAGAAAGTCTAGGTAATTTTGAAGCCCAGAGGGGCAATGGGCCCTTCATTGGGATACTTAGCTTTGATTTACATTGTGCACAGATATCTCAGATAAATCGATATACAATGGCATAGGACCTTGTACCTTTTATGATTAAAATTCGAAGAGAACATCCAGTCAAAAAGGGATAGTAAGTAGGATTAGATAGATATTCGGTAGGTTAACAAAGAAGAGTGAGTATAGGATTTGGAACAAAAGTTCTTTAGCAATAGGGTTTGGGTTAAAGTGTGAAAGTAAATATCAGCACACTTGAAGGGTCAGTCACAATGATGAACAGTGGAAAATATGTAGGAAAGCAGATATCAATAGAGATATTACAAAATCAACAAATGGGCCAAGGACCTGAGCAGACACTTCTCAGAAGAAGACATACAATCAATTAATAAGTACATGAAAAAATTCTCACCTTCTCTAGCAGTCAGAGAAATGCAAATCAAAACCACCCTAAGATACCATCTCACTCCAGTAAGATTGGCAGCCATTAGGATGTCAAACAATAATAAGTGCTAGCGAGGATGTGGGGAAAAGGGTACACTTGTACATTGCTGGTGGGACTGCAAAATGGTGCGGCCATTATGGAAAGCAGTATGGAGATTCCTGGGAAAGCTGGGAATGGAACCACCATTTGACCCAGCTATCGCCCTCCTCGGACTATTCCCTGAGGACCATAAAAGAGCATGCTATAGGGATACCGCCACATCAATGATCATAGCAGCACAATTCACAATAGGCAGACTGTGGAACCAACCTAGATGCCCTTCAATAGATGAATGGATAAAAAATAATGTGGCATCTATACACAATGGAGTATTATGCAGCACTAAAAATGACAAATTCATGGAATTTGCAGGGAAATGGATGGCATTAGAGCAGATTATGCTAAGTGAAGCTAGCCAATCCTTAAAAAACAAATGCCAAATGTCTTATTTGATTTAAGGAGAGCAATTAAGAACTGAACAGAGGGAAAGAGCATGAGGAAAATATTAACATTAAACTGAGACAAGTGATGGGAGGGAAAGGGAGAGAGAAGGGAAATTGCATGGAAACGGAAAGAACCCTCATCGTTATACGAAATCACATATACGAGGTTGTGAGGGGAAAGGGTGGGAAGGGAGAGAACGGAACAACAACAGATGAGGTAGAGAGGGAAGATGAAAGGGGAGGGGAGGGGGGATAGTAGGGGATAGGAAAGTCAGCAGAATACAACAGTCACTAATATGGCATTATGTAAACATTGTGAACGTGTAACTGATGTGATTCTGCAATCTGTATTTGGGGTAAAAATGGAAATGCATAACTCACTTGAATCAAATGTATGAAAGATGAAAAAAAAATTAAAAAAGTACTAAATTGGCTCATCGTAACAATAAAAAAAGAGATATTACAAAATCAGGCAAAGTATAAAGTGAGTGATATTATTAGATATTTGCAACAGGGTTGATTTTGAATATATAATCTTAGGAAGAAACAAATATGTAGTCACCAATAGGATTGATATTTGAGAGCATTAGGCAACCTGAACATGGAAGTAATCCATGTTCACTTTCTATTTAGGCTTTAGTACAATAATAAGTGTGAACTTTGCATTTTGTGTCCAGAATATTACTGTGATAAAATGTATATGTTGATTAGGTGACATGAGTATTTCTTTCACCATTTCTGCGAGTAATATTTTGAAGACATATACATAAGTATTGGTTGTACAAAAAGCTGTACCCTGTGTCTATGAATATACAGATAATGCATGAATAGACCATACTGTGAATAAATAGTATAGCTGGTTCCACTTTAAATAATGGATTGAATTGATATTCACAAAGGAGTGGTCTGAGGCAAAAACCTTCCTGAAATTCAGGGCAACAGAACAATAGGTAAACAAAACGCACAAAGCAGGGTTTCTCCACTGAGACTTTCCTGGTCACACTGATATCTGAGTTTTCTGAGATGCTCGCCTTTCCCTTCAGCTATCCAGTACATAGCCATATCACATAGCTTGGAGGTAGTACATATCTTGGACACAAAACAATGAGGCAATTCTGGAGAGTGTCCAGAATTCAGGATGTAAACAGAAACTTTGAAAGATAGCAGGTGTTTCCCTTCAATAAGGAAAGCTGCAGTCCATTAATAAATCGGGCAGGATGAATATTGCGAAGCTTTCTCCTAGACAGGACACATCCATTGATGCATTTTCTTTTCTAATGTCTACAACCACGGACAGAGTGGGATACACAGACATAGAAGCACTCGCCTTGTCAAAGGACTTACTAGAAACAGTCCACGCCAATTCAAACAAACAGCCTTTCTTACATCTTCTCAGAACTTGAGAAAAAACCATACACACACCTACACCCACAAAGGCACCTCCTTTGTGGAGTGTCCTCTGAATGGTGGGCCATACTATATTCCCCTAAAATGGCCTGTTGTATCTCAAATCTAGTCTCCTTGGCCAACTCTGTGCAGTTGTCAGGAGCCAGCGGTGAACCAATACCTGCTTTCTCAGAAAGGTCTTTCTTCAGAGCTTTCCTGGCATTTGGCCATCCTCACATCTGTTGGTACTAAGAAAGACTGACTCTGTGCTTGGTAAATTGAAACAAGTGAGACCACAGGGACTGGGACTGCGACTGGCTCTGGGTGCCTCTCTTCCTGGATCCCAAGTTCAGAGAGTTCCATCACCAAGGAAGTGAAGTGAGGTCACTTCCTTCAGGAACAGAATGAGGTCACTGCCTTGGCAACCTCTTTGTCCTAACAGTAACTTCTAAGGGTCCCATGAGATGGAGTCTGTCCCTTCTTTCTGTCACACTTTCACAAGTTAGAATGGTATATCAACCATAGGCACCTCGGAAGAGCTCTCCACACAGGCCTGATTTGGTCCATCTTCTCTACATTTAGAAGATAGAGGTTGATTCAGACACATCCATTCATCTTGACCAGGTTGTTTACCATAAAAGATGACTTTTCCTCTCTCAGGTCCTTCATAGCTGCCTATATCTTCTCCAGGGATCATTTCTGCATGGACCTTTGATGTTCTCAGAAGGTGGAAGATCCCCTACATTCCTGTATTGTAAGACCAACTCTGTCCCTCCTCTTTTGTAAAGTTAGATTGAGGAAACAGTGTATGTTTAGGGTTAATAACATGTTTGATTTGGGTTAGGAATCTCTCTGCCCCATGAATAATGGTATTGGGAACCTGTGATATTTACAAGAATATATAGGTGAAATGTAAGTATGAAAACAGAAATCTAGGTAAGATTCGAAGTCAGAAGGGCATTGGGTCCTTGAGTGGGATTCTTAGGTTTGAATTATGTTCTGCATATATGTCTCCGACAAATTGAAATACAATGGTTTAGGACCTTATACCTTGGATGATTAATTGTCGAAGAGAACATCGAGTCAAAAAGCAATAGTCAGTAGGATTAGGAAGATAGTCAGTAGGTTTAGAAATAAGAGTGAGTATAGGATTTAGACCAAAATTTCTTTAGCAATAGGGTCTCGGGTAGACATTGAATGTAAATATCAGCATATGTGAAGTGTCAGACACAATGATGAACTGGGGAATATATGTAGGAAAGCAGATATCAATAGAGATATAAGGAAATCAGGCAAAGTATAAACTGAGTGATAGGATTAGACATTTTCAACAGGCTTGAAGTTGAATATATAATCTTAGAAAGAAACAAATATGTAGTCACCAATAGGATTTACATTTGAGAGCATTAGGCAACCTGGATATGGTTGTTTTTAGTAATCCATGCTCACTTTCCATTTAGGCTTTGATACAATCATGAGTATGACCTTTGTTTTTTGTGTCCAGAATATTACTGTGATAAAAAAAGAATATATATATATATATATATATATATATATATATATATATATATATATATATATAGATAGATAGATAAAGTGACATGAATATTTCTTCTACCATTTTTGGGAGCAATGTTTTGAAGAGGTATAAATTAGTATTGGGGGAACAAAGAGGTGTACACTGTGTCTATGAATATAGAGATAATGCATTAATAGACCATACTGTGAATAAATAGCATACCTGGTTCCACCTTTAATAATGGATTGAATTGAAATGTGAAAATGTACAGGAAATCTTATATTGATATTCACACATTCATTCCAACCACTTATACATCTAATGGTAATATTAATGTTATGGTTTATCTTGAAGAGTGTGTGGGTTTAGCTTCAAATTTGATTATGGAAATCGAAAATAATGTGTTTGGAAAGAAGTCTCATGAAAAGACCAGTCAAGTAACATGGAGGAATACATGTGTTCTGAAGCAGGAAGTGATTAAAAGTGAAACAAATTCCTATAAATTTGTGAACTTGTGAATGAAATATATATCCTATGATGTGCAAAAACTGAAGAAATAGTAATGTACCAGTGTTGAATTAAAATGAATGTCAAAATAGACATCATGTCCCATAGGAATATACTTGCATTGATGTTAAACTGGGTCAGTTACTGTAGAAATATTAGGATTTGTAAGCACCATTGATTGAAGTTAATTTTCAGCACTGGGAAACAAATATGTATTTCAGGTAGATGATTATTTCTGAGAATAATCTTGTGAAAGTTGATTATAAATCCACATACATGAACATGAATGAATTTACAGAGTGTATATAAGACAAATATATTTCATATTTTATAAAATCTGTAGAGTGTATGTGTGTATATATATATATATATATATATATAGACAAAAAAACACAAAAATTCATTAAAAAGTATCAATATATATATGCCAATCGTAATTCATCATGTAATATATATCACCCTCAGATGCAAAAATATTTATTTTACTAAACATGGGTTTATGTATAATATTGTTCTAATAGGAAGCTCACCCATAGTTTGGATTTTCAGTTCCAACAGCGTTTAGGAGGACTGATCTCTTCTTACAATTTGTTTCTGCCAAGTCAGCCAACTCATAAAAATATACGTGTGATACCAAGTAGGAATCTATATGTGCATATAAAAAGTACATGTGCTGAGTAGGCTACAGAGAAAGGGAGACAGGAATTCACATATTTGTTAACTTTAAAAACGCATGGAGAGAGCTGGGGATGTGGCTCAAGTGGTAGCGCGCTCGCCTTGCATGCGTGCGGCATGGGTTCGATTCTCAGCACCACGTGCAAACAAAGATGTTGTGTCCGCCAATAACTAAAAAAATAAATATTATAGAATTCTCTCTCTCCTTTCTAACTCTCTCTTTAAAAAAAAACACATGGAGGACTATTTCAATTAAAAATTGAGTAGATTTATAAAACCGACCCTTTATCATGCAAGAGGGAAGTCCAACTATACACCATGCCTCCTCTGAACTGCTTGTATTTTCATTTTTTTTGTTTATTTTTCTCCATCATATTAGGATTAGTAGTCAGAGTCTAGTAGGGTATGAGTTAGTGTCAGGGATTCAGTATTTTGAATGGAAAATTGGAAAATGGATCAATGTGTATGCAAATGTGTACTACAAAAAAATTTTCCTACTCTCATTCAGAACAATGCCTTGACATTACCTTCACCCCAAGTAAGACACAATTAGAGGAGAAGAGTTAGAAAATCTTTGAATACATATCTGAAATTGAAAATGCTTAGGGTTCACAACCTTGGAGATTGTAGAGGAGTTTCCAAAAGTAAGGGACAGTGTAAAAACTCTACAAACATGGAGATTTGCCTGCCTAAAGACGTCTGGAGAAACTGTCTCTAGGTTGGGCACTTGAAATATATGTTTTTGTGAGGATCTTTAGCTTCCTTTCTAGTGAGACCATCAAAGCTGCGTCTTCATCTCTGTGATCTGGAGGACATGGTTTATAATTTTCCAATAAACATGAAGCAGCAGTGCTGAATTCTCTCTTGTATGTAAACTGTGGCCACTGGGGGCTAAGTGTCTCCCCATATGGACTGCGAAGCCATTTCATCATCCTCCACTTTTCCTAATGTTTCTTCCTGCTGCACTCGGAGTTTGGTATTTGCTTCACGAAATACAAGGAGTTCAACTGGGACACAGTGTTGCCGCGAGTTCTGTCACGTGTGGTGGATCAGGGTCTGCAGGAGAATGCACCAACAGGGCTTGTATACCACATTGGATGCCCCCTTGACCATAGCAACCTGATTCTGAACATTTCACTGAAACCTCTCCATATAACAAGTTGCCTTTACATATAAGGGTCTGCTGGCTGCACCATGTCAGTCACAAGCCATTTGGAAGCCAATGGCAGATCCACATGGCCCCACCTCAGATGTTTTATCACACATTTGCTCACCACTGCTCTAGGCCCACTACTCAGCAGGATCCAAATTATTGAGATCTCTGTTCTACACCATTTTCATCAAAACCAGTCAATCAAGGCACTGTCTGGTACACTCGTGATCAGCAACAGGACATCCAAATGTACTTCATTGCCACCTGGTCATTGGAATTTCAAAAATTTCATGGTATTTATCTAGCTAATTTTCAATTATGAAGTTGGAAGCACTATGGCTTTCAAATCATTCAGGAATCATTCAATGGTGAGGAAGCTCATTTCAATGAAAAATTTGAAGAACTCTCACAGGCAAGGCTTCCCAAAGAGTGGCCTAAAAGTCACATGAATCCAGGCCCATCGAGGTCTACAATTGAGGTCCATGTGTGTTTTGACTAGAAAATATGGCTTCCAAGTCTTTCAGAAAAAAATAATTTGATATCCTGGCTGAGATTCCCAGTGCTCTGTGGAAAGCCACCCTAGGACTAGATCTCAGTTTCCAACGGAGACTCTCATGCATGGCCTCCTAAATTCTTAACACAATTCATGGCAATACTTCTTTGATGATTGATCCAGAACTGAGTGTTTAAGGGGAATGACACCAGAGTTCAAGCCCAGGTGGATCCAGTCATCTCTTCCAACTGCCACACGAATGACTACAATTAAAACCAAAACACTTCCACATGGTCCTCACCTTCTTCCAGAGAGACACTCATCATTACCTCTGGCTGGAGTTTTTCATGTGGGATGCATCCCAAGAGAGTGTCCGAAATAATCTTCCTTGCCCCTCATTTGCCTAAAGTCAGGGTGGCATGGTCACCCTTCCTGTGAACCTGGAGTGATCCAATAGGCCTGCTTCTCCAATTTGAGGCCTACTGACTCTCAGGGATAGATTCTTTAAGTGATTTGGAGTCACAAGAAAACACAAGCACCTCTGCAGTTCTTCAAAGAACTCATTTGACCTAAAGGATCCCTATTCTCACTTGATAGAGGTCAGAATCCTAACAGAGGAAGGCAAGAGACTCATCAACAATGACAGATTTTGGCCATTTTTGTTTTGATTGCACACATGCAATCTATCTTTAGATCCATCATGTGCTGAGAATCTAAGCCACAACCTCATACAGGGCCAAGAGGCTGATTTAGACACATCCTTTTACAAGCAATTAAGCAAAGATCCACAGGTGATGCCCATTCATTTCCATTTGAAAACTGTTTTCTTCAGGCTTCACAAAGGGGTGCCCTGAGGCAAAGACCTTCCTGACATTCAGGAAAACAGAACCATAGGTAAGCAAATGAACCAAAGCAGGGTTTCTCCACTGAGAATTTCCGGGTCACACTGATATCTGAGTTTTCTAAGATGTTCCCATTCTCTACAGCTATCAAGTATATGGACATGTCTCAGAGCTTGGAGGTGGTACATATCTTGGAAACAAAACCATGAGACTATTCTGGAGAGTGGCCAGAATTCAGGAAGAAAACAGGAACTTAGGAATTTAGTAGGTGTTGCCCATCCATAAGGCAAACCAAAGTCCATTCTTCAATTAGGCAGGATGAATGCTGGGAAGTTTTCTACTAGACAGGACACATCCTTTGATGCCTTCTCTTTTCTAATGTCTACAACCACGGACACAGTGGGATACTCAAGACTTAGAAACACTAGCCTTGTCAAACGACTTACTAGAAACAGTCCACTCCAACCAAAAAAAACTGCCTTTTCTACCTATTCTCAGAACATGAGAGAAAAGCACAAACTCACTGAACACCCACAAAGGTACCTCCTTAACCCAAGTAGGTCTGTGACTATCTGGAGTGTCCTCTAACTGGTGGGCCATACTATGTTCCCCTGAAATGGCCTGTCCTTTCTCAGATCTGGTCTCCTTGGCCAACACTGTGAAGTTGTCAGGAGCCAGCGGTGAACCAATACCTGCTTTCTCAGGAAAGGCCCCTCTTCAGAGCTATTCTGCCATTTGACAATCCTCATATCAGTCGGTACCAAGGAAGACTGACTCTGTCCTTGGTAAATCCAAACAAGTGAGACCACTGGGACTGGGACTGGGACTGGCTCTGGGTGCCTGGCTTCCTGCATCACAATTTCAGATTTTTTGATCACCAAGGAAGAGAGGTGAGGTCACTTTCTTTAGGAACTGAATGAGGTCACTACCTTGGCCACCACTTTGTCCTAACAGTTGCTTCGAAAGGTCCCATGAAATTGAGGCTGCCCCTACTTCCTTTGACACTTTCACAAGTTAGAATGGTATATCAACCATAGGCACCTGTAAACAGCTCTCCACACAGGCTTGGTTTCATCAGTTCTCTACATTACGAAAGGAGAGGCTGATTCAGACACATCCCTTCATACTGACCCTGTTGTTTGCCATGGAATATGACTTTTCCCCTCTTAGGTCCTTCATAGCTGCCTGCAACTTCTTCAGGGTATAATTTCTGCATGGTCCTTTGATGTTCTCAGCAGGTGGAAGATCCCCTACATTACTGTATTGTAAGATAAACTCTGTCTCGGCTCTTCTGTAAAGTTAGTTTGAGGGAACAATGTATGGTTAGGCTTAATAACATGTTTCATTTGAGTTAGGAATCATTCTGCTTAATGAATAATGGTATTGGGAACTTGCGATATTTACAAGAATATATTGGTGAAATATAAGTTTGAAAACAGAAATCTAGATAAGATTTGAATCCAGGAAGGGCATTGGGCTGTTGATTGGGATACTTAGCTTGGAATTATGTTCTGTACAGATGTCTCAGATAAATCAATATACAATGGCATAGGACCTTGTACCTTGGATGATTGCTTGTCGAAGAGATCATCCAGTCAAAAAGGGATAGTCTTTAGGATTAGGAAGATAGTCGGTATGTTAGAAAAAAGAGTGAGTATAGGATTTGGCCCAAAAGTTCTTTAGCAATAGGGTTTTGGATAAAGAGTGAATGTAAATGTCAGCACATGTGAAGAGTCAGTCACAATGATGAACTGGGGAAAATATGTAGGAAAGCAGATATCAATAGAGACATTAGGAAATCAGGAAAATATAAAGTGAGTGATAGGATTAGTCATTTTCAACAGGGTTGAGGTTGAATATATTATCTTAAGAAGAAACAAATATGTAGTCACCAATAGGATTGATTTGAGAGCGTTAGGCAACCTGGATATGGATGTGTTTAGTAATCCATGCTCACTTTCCATTTAGGCTTTGGTGAAAGGTTAATAAAATAGGTACTTGTTACTTACTGTTTTTCTGTATGCTTAACAAAACACTGTTGAAGTCTTGAGGACTGTTTGCTAATCTTGTTTCCAGAATGTGCTGTCCCCAACTGCCAAACTGCAAATGTATACCCTCACCCGTTTGCACGCAAACCACCCACTTGCCCTGACCCATCAATAAACTTCCCTCCCTGCCCTCTCCAAGGAAAGCATATAAGCTCTGCTTAAGCTGTTCTCATTGCTCTCTGCTCTATTCAAGTGAGCTCTGAGCCCCAGAATGCTGGACCCATAATAAACCATTTACTGTTGCTTGAGACATTCCTCTGGTGGTCTCTTCCTCTGATGCTTGCCCGACCTTTACATCTGGAGGCACGAGCAAGATCCGGCAGCGGCGGATGAAAGATCCCCAAGGGGCTCTTTTCAGGGTAAGTAAGGGAACTCTTTTTGGTTTTAGGTTTCAGGTTAGGGCTTGGCAAAATGGCTATTGGTGATGAGCGTGAGCTCTCTCTGACAGAGGCTGACATACGTGTCACAGAGCCACAGGCCACGTCCCTGGGGGATGCCCCAGAGGACTCAGGAAATCGAGGAACAATAGTCTCCTTGACTCAGTGATATTTTGCTTCGGATTCAATATTGCCAGCCCATCAGGTTTTGCGGGCTACTCAGTCCTGGCCTCAGTATTGGACGTCCATTGCCTGTCTTTATTGTCTTGTCTTGTCAGTGTAGTGTGTGATTTCTTTCACTGTTTGTGTATCTCTCATTTTGGGACAGAGCACTTCAACACCTCTCTTCCTGACCCTTGATCACTCGACCAAAGTCTGTGCAAGGCCCAGAATCTTTCTTTTTCAGTAAATTGCTGGACCTGGCAGACCCTCTGTGCCTCAGAATGACCCACCTTTGGAGTTGGATAGCCCCTAGAAACATCTACTTCCCACTAATTTGAAACGTCAGAGATTTTGTCTTTCAACCGGGGCCACAATGACATCCAGATCAACAGCCATATATCTTAACTTTGCAGGACCTCTGCAAATCTCCTCCTACATGGGTGAAGCCTTTCTTTGTCTCTGCGCCCACTCCTACTCCTTCCACCATGATTCTATCTCACAAACCCTCTGCTCTTCCTCCTCCAACCTCTGTTCTCCCTGAGTCTCAAGACTCTACTGGACTCTCCTACCCTTCTTATCCGCTGCCGTTGTCCACCAACCCCCAACAACCTCTAAGTGATTCCTTTGCTGCTGACTCAGCCTCTCCGCCATTGGAGAAAGCTAGGCCGGCCCAGCGCCCACCAGATGACTCCCCCTTGTCACACACACAGCCCCTCCTTCCCTGGAGAAAGCTGGCCCGGCTAAAAGAACTCAAAGAACTCCCTGGCGTTTTCACACCTGCCTACTTGGGATGACTGCCAACAAATCCTAGGGATTCTCTTCATGACAGAGGAACGAGAGAGAAACTTTCTGGAAGCTAGAAAAAAATATCCTCGGACCAGATGGGTGACCAACACAACTTCCCAACATAATCAAAGCCGGCTTACCCTTGAACTGACCCAACTGGGACCCCGACACCTTTGAAGGTAGGGAGCATCTGTCCACTTATTGCCGGGCCCTAATAGTGGGTTTCCAACCGGCCGCTAGCCAACCAAATAATTTGGCCAAGGTAAGAGAGATTATTCAAGGGCCTGATGAATATCCCTCTATGTTTCTAGAGAGAATTATGGAGGCGTATAGGAGATATACTCCTTTCGATCTTCAGGCAGAGGATCAAAAGACATATGTCATGATGGCCTTCATTGGGCAAGCTGATCTGGATATTAAAAGAAAGTTACAATACTTAGATGGATTACAAGATATGACTTTGAGAGATTTACTCAGGGTAGCCGAGAAAGTATCCTATAAGAGAGAAACAGAGAGAACGAAAGGGAGCAAAGGGAGGATGACAGATGAAAAAGACAGATGAAGGTATTAACTAAGGTCCTGGTCACAACAATAAATAGGCCAGAAATTAAGAAACAGGGAGACAAGAAACGATACCTGGGTCCCCACCAGAGGCCACCCTTGGCCTCAGATCAATGTGCCTACTGTAAAGAAAAAGGACACTGAGCCAAAAAGTGCCCTAGAAAGAGACAGCCACGCCAGACAGCCTTTCTGACTCTGGAGGTTGACTGAGAATGTCGGGGCTCAGATCCCTTCCCCGAGCTCAGGGTAACTTTTGAAGTGAAGGGGACCCCATAAACTTTGAAGTGGATACAGCAGCAGTATACTCAGCCCTTAAGGCGCCACTGGGCCCTCTATCAAATAAAAGGTCTCTAGTTCAAAGGGCTAACAGCAGTAAATATCAGACTTAGACAACTAAGAGGACCATGGACATGGGGAAAGGAAAAATCCAACATTCCTTCCTAGTAATCCCAGAATGCCTGGCCCCATTGATGGGCAGAGATCTGCTCAGTAAGCTCCGGGCCAAAACAACTTTTAACCCCGAAGGCCCCAAAATGAAATTTCTAAATCCTTCATTAAAAACTCCTATAGTCATGGCTTTATAAATGTCAGTCAAAGATGAACATCCACTTTTCACACACCCCAAGAATGATCAAACAGGCAAGCTACCCCAGAAATGGATAACAGATTACCCAGATGCCTGGGCAAAAATTGTTGGGTTAGGACTAGCCATGAAACAACCTCCAAAAACAGTGGAGTTAAAAACCTCAGCCTCCCCAATCAATGTCAAACAACATCCTCTGAGCAAAAATGCTAAAGATGTGTTAAGGCCCCATATTCAGAAATATCTGGCTTTAGGGTCCTAAGGCCCTGTCAATCGGCCTGGAACACTCCCCTGCTACCAGTAAAAAATCCAGGAACTGGGGACTATCCCCGTTCAAGACCTAAGAGAGATCAACAACAGAGTGCAGGACATTCACCCCACGGTAAATAATTTGTACAATCTGCTTATCACTCTGAACCCTGAGTAGAAATGGTATGGACATAAAGATGCTATCTTTTGCATGCCTCTGCATAAAGACAGTCAGTTTCTGTTTGCTTTTGAGTGGGTAGACCCAGAAACCGGAACGTATGGTAAACTAACATGGACTAGACTCCCACAGGGGTTCAAAAACTCCCCCACTCTCTTTGATGAAGCCCTCCACAGAGATGTCAACAACTTCAGAACTATGCACCCCGAAGTCACCCAGCTTCAATACGTGGATGACCTGCTACTGCAGCCAACACCAAGGAAAACTGTGAGTCTGGGAACCAAGCACTATTATGTAAGCTTGCTCAACTCGGGTATAGAGCTTCTTCCAAAAAACCCCAAATTTGCCAGCAAGAAGTAGTCTTCCTGGGCTATTCCCTTAGAGGTGGTAAACGTTGGCTCACTGAGCCCAGAAAACAAACGGTTGTGCAGATACCCCCCCCCCCAGCAGCAGACAACACAAAGAGTTTCTTGGGACTACTGGGTTTTGCAGGTTATGGATTCCTGTGTTTGTGTCCTTAACTTCTCCTTTATACCCGCTGTTAAAGGGAGATGCCCAATTCCAATGGACCCCTTAGCACCAGCAAGCTTTTGATAACATCTTACGACACTGGCACTGAACTCCTCAACTTCACTGAGCCAAGCCTGCAATTTCAGAAAGCCCTACACTACGTTAAAAATGTACATCAATTCACACACCTTGGTCCAAAGAAACTGCAGGCATTCCTGAAGGATCAAGAACAGAGTTTTCCACTAACCGACTCACAGCGAAAGGACATAACTGAACGGGTAACAAAACCCTGTCCGTTCTGTCAATAGAACAATTACCCTTCCAAGCTTCCTGCAGGAAAGCGCCTATGAGCAACCAGACCAGGAAATTCTGGGAAGTGGACTTTACTGAAATTTAGCCAGCAAGGTATGGACTTCAATATCTCCTAGTGTTTGTAGATATATTTTCAGGATGGATTGAAGCCTTCCCCACACAAAAAAAAGGCACAAATGGTGGTAGAAAATCCTGAAAGATATTTTTCTATGATACGGCCTACCTAAGGTAATAGGGTCTGATAATGGACCGGCGTTCATGGCCCAGGTAAGTAAGGGGTTAGCCAGGATCCTGGGGATAAATTGGAAGTTACATTGTGCTTATAGACCCCAGAGCTCAGGACAGGTTAAAAAAATTAATAGAACCATTAAAGAGACCTTAACGAAATTAAGCTTAGAGAGGGCATCAAAGATTGGACTATGCTCCTGCCTTATGCACTGTTTCATGCAAGAAATACTCCCTCTGTTTCTTTGTGTAACCTCACCTCCTATAAAATTCTCTATGGGGCCCCTCCTCCAGTAAGGACCTAACCACAACTCTAAGACCTACCGATCCCTTCCACACCCCCTTGCTTGACAAACTTAAAGCTATTGAAAGAACTCAGGGATACCTGTCAAAACAGCTGGCCACTGCCTACCAACCTGGTGAAGAGGAGACTCCACATCGATATCAAAAAAGAGACTTCATCTACATAAGATGACATCAGGTGTCATCCCTGGAACCCCGCTGGACAGGACCATACAAGGTGCTACTTATAAAACCTACAGTGGTAAAGGTAGACGGAATCACTTCCTGGATCCTAATTCTCATCTCAAGCCTGTGCCCTGTCCAGACACTGGCTTGAAAGTGGAAAAGACTGGTAACCCTTTCAAATTGCATATTTGCCATGTGGATAAGGCTATAGACTCTCCCCTTGGCCACCACTAGTCCTAACCATCATCAGCCCATTCAGCAGCGATGGCTGATCACAAATTCTATTAGACAAGAAGTATGGTCTGTCTCACATACAGCCCCCTTAGGGACCTGGTGGCCAACTCTCCACCCAGATATTTGTCAGCTGGGTATACGTCTTTCCAATTGGGATATGAAGAGGATCCCACTAAAATTCCATTAAATTTCTCCCGTACCATAGATAATGGAAACAAACATTATGGATGTAGGAACACGCAAGCCTGATGCAGGTTGGCTAGCCTAGATTACTATGTTTGCCCGGTGGACTATCAAAGCCACAAACAACCACGGCTGTGTGGGGGAAAAGCCGTCTTCTTCCGTAAGTCATGGGGATGTGAGCATACAGGGGCTGCCTGGTGGAACCCAAACTCCTCATCAAATTCAGTTCACAGCATTGGCCATATTACCAATTAGACAACCAAAACCGATGGCCCCCAGAGGGGTCTCTAGATCCTCAAATTCTGTGTGACTATTTCAACTTCGGCAAGTGATCAAAAGGATTGAAGAAAATTCCCCTATGTGTAGGCCTTTTCCCTCCTTTGCTCACATCACGAAATATGTTTCTCCAATAGATCCTTCTGCTCCAGATTCTCTGCTGTCACTCTCACATCAACAACCTGATTTCTCCCCTCCAATTACTAGATCAAAACCCCAAACCTCCGCTGGTTCTCAGACCATTGCCCCCATGCTGAGGCAGCAGGTACTGAGGTACCCTTCCACCCACTCACTCCTCTCTTCTCCTGTCAGTGCCCACACCGGGTCCCACCAGGTCCTCTTACCAGCTAACCCAAAGCTCAAACCAGCTGAGGAGTGCCCTCAGACGCCTATCCAAGATGTAATGAAAATGGCCTTTAAAGTTGCTTTGTCATCACTAAAAACAGGTTACTAAGAATTTAAAGTCCCTCACAGGCTTTTTAGATACTCATTCCCGTCTTCCCATCTGCTCTACCTGTTCTACTGCTCAAGTTTTGTTGCCAGGAAAATCCCAAACCCTTTTCCCATTATTCTTTTATATCTCTTTTTCCTCATTCTCAGAACCACAGAACTGCTCTCACCCCCCGCCTTCCCCGTCTTCCCCTCTGTACCAGGCCCACAAAAAAACCTTAAATGGCCTTCTCCAGAAGTCTTCATCGTGGCTGACTTTAGGACTTTCAGCAACAAAGTCCCTATAAAAGAGTCCAGTGTAGATAAACTTCCTCTTTTCGTGTTGCTCTGTTATACTTGGCCACTGGCTGGAAAAATCAGCCCTTCTAAGCTAGACACCCCCTTACTAGTTTTTCACAAAATATGTGAACAAGGCCTCTGGCCTTGAGCTGAGGCTTCCAGAGATGGCTACATTTCCAAGATAAAGAAGTTACCAACTGGGCTCCATGGTAACAGCTGGCAGGGAGAAAATAAAAGAGAAGAAAAAAGCTCTCCCCCTCCCAGGTGTCCTTAATAAGTTATCTTTCCCAGAGAAGAGGAAAATAAAAACAGAACCAAAAACTGCTTTTTGTGAACTTCTGCAGACTGTGAATTTCTGAGTCTTTTCCCTTACATGTTGGGTACAAAATTCTGAAACTACCTAAACTTGGGATTCAGGGGATTAATTGATTACAACAGAAGCAATGCCCTCTATATCCAGTTGCAACCAAATAGGACTGTTTCCCTGTCTTTGGTGCTATCTTAGGTGCCTTGCCTTGTCCGTACCTACAACAGTATAATTCTATATACTTAAACATTGTTTATTCATAAAATTATCAACAGATGTGATTAATTATGTAATGGTGCAGATGTTTCCCCGAGTGCTCTATCATGAGGCAGGATCATTTAAATTTCAAATAGGGGGGCATACAACCCGGTTCCGCTGGCAACCTGTATCCTTCACTTTAGCCATCCTATGAGGAATAGTAGTTGCTGCAGAGAAGGGCACAGGAACCACTGCCCTAATCCATGGGACACAACAAATGACCCAATTAGAAGCAGCAATAGACCAAAACTTAAAGATATTAAAAAACCACCATCACAGCTTTACAAGAATCTTTAACCTCTCTCTCTGAAGTTGTTTTACAGAACAGGCGAGGGTTCGACCTCCTCTTCATGAGAGAAGGGGCCTTTGTCCTGCATTGAGGGAAGAATGTTGTTATTATGCCTACCATACTGGAGTTGTAAAAGAATCTATGATTAAATTAAGAAGACGCATTGAAGAGCATCAACAAGAGAGAGAGGCCCAAAAAGGGTGGTTTGAGTCTTGGTTCACAGAGTCCCCCTGGGTAACTATGCTTTTATCAGCCCTGGCCGGTCCATTAATAATCCTCACATTATTGCTAACTGTAGGACCCTGTTTGCTCAACCGTGTAGTTTCCTTTCTCCAAGCTCAAATTGGACAAGTTAAACTTATGGTAATCAGAAATCAATATACCACACTAGCAAACATAAAATGTGACATCCTCAATGATCACTATTATGATTTAATGTAACCAAAAGAAAGTGGGGAATGAAAGGTAAATAAAATAGGTAATTGTCACTTCCAGTTTTACGGTATGCTTAACAAAACACTGTTGATATCTTGAGAACTGTTCACTAATCTTGTTCCCTGAATGTTCTGTACCAACTGCAAAACTGCAGAATGTACTCCCTCACCCATTTGCACGCAAACTGCCCACTCGCGCTGACCCATCAATAATCTTCCCCCCCTGCCCTCTCCAAGGAAAGTATATAAGCTCTGCTTAAGCTGTTCTCAGGGCTCTCTGCTCTATTCAAGGGAGCTCTGAGCCCCAGCATGTTGGACCCCCATAAACTTTTGGCTGTTGCATTAGACAGTCCCTGGTAGTCTCTTCCTCCGATGCTCGCCTGACATTTACATTGGTAAAATAATAAGTGTGACCATTGCTTCTGTGTCGAAATGTACAAATTATTATTGGGGGTACAAATAGGTGTACCCTGTGATATGAATAAGAGATAATGCATGAATAGACAATACTGTGAATAAATAATATAATGGATTCCAAATTTAATAATGGATTCAATTGATATCTGAAAATATAAAGGAAATCTTATATTGATATACATACATTCATTCCAACCAGTAAAACATCTAAACGTTATATTAGGATTATGATTTATCATGAAGAGTGTGTGAGTTTTGCTTCAAAATTGATTATGGAAGTTGAAAATAATGTGTTTGGAAAGAAGTCTCATGAAAAGACCAGACAAGAAACCTGGAGGAATCCATGTGTTCTGAAGCAGGAAGTTATTGAAAGTGAAACAAATGCCTATAAGTTTGCTAACTTGTGGATGAAATATATATCTTATGATGTGCATAAATTGAAGAAATAGTAATGTAGCAGTGTTGAATAAAAATGAATGTCAAAATACACATCATGTCCCATAGTAATCTACTTGCATTGATGTTAAACTGGGTCAGTTACTGTACAAATTTAGTATTTGTATGCAACGTTAACTAAAGTTAGTTTTCAGTACTGGTAACAAATATGTATTTCAGGTGGATGAATATTTCTGAGAATAATCTTGTGAATACGTGATTATAAATCCATACACATGAACATGAATGAATTTAGGGAGTGTATATAAGACACATATATTTCATATTTTGAAAAATCTGGAGAGTATATATATACAAAAAACACACATGCAGAGACATTAAATTATCAATATACATGCCAATCGAAATTTATCATGAAATATATATCATCCACAGATGCAAAAATATTTCTTTTACTGAACATGGATTTATGTTTAATTTGTTCAACTAGGAAGCTCACCCATAGGTTGAATTTTAAGATCCAACAGGGTTTAGGAGGAGTGATCACTTCTCATAATTTGTATCTGCCAAGTCAGCCACCTCACAAGAATGTACATGTGATACCAGGTAGGATTCTATATGTGCATTTAAAAATACATGTTCTGAATAGGCTACAGGGAAAGGGAGACAGGAATTTATATATTTATTAACTTTAAAAACACAAGGAGAACTATTTCAATTAAAAATTAACTAGATTTATAACACCTACCCTTCATAATGCAAATGGCAAGTCCAAATACACACCATGCCTCCTTTGAACTGCTTGTATTTCTATTCTGTTTGGGTTAGTTTTCTCCATCATATTAGGATTAGCAGTCAGAGTCTAGTAGTTTATGAGTTAGTGTCAGGAATTAAGTATTTCGAATGGAAAATTGGAAAATGAATCCAATGTGTATGCATATATGTGCTACACAAAAATCTTCCCACTCTCATCCACAACAATGCCTTGACATTAACTTCGCCCCAAGTAAGACACAATTAGAGGAGAAGAGTTAGAAAATCTGTGAATGCATATGTGGAATGGAATATACTCAGGATTTCACAAACTTGGAAGTGGTAGAGCAGTTTCCAAAAATAAGGCACATGGTAAACACTCCACAAAAATGGAGTTCTGCTGGCCTAAAGACTTCTTGATAAACTGCCTCTGAGGTTGGGCACTTGAAATATATGTTGTTGTCAGTAGCTTTAGCTTACTTTCTAGTGAGACCATCAAAGCTGGGTCTGCATCTATGTGACCTGGAGGACATTGTTTCTAATTTTCCAATGAACATGAGGCAGCAGTGCGAATACTCTCTTTGTAGTTAAACTATGGCCACTGGGAGCTAAGTGACTCACCGTGTGAACTGTGAAGCCATTTGGTCCTCCTCCACTTTTCGTGGTGGTTCTTGCTGCTGCACTGGGACTTTGGTATTTTCTTCATGAAATACAAGGAGATCAACTGGGACACAGTGCTGGAGGGAGTTCTGTCACGTGTGGAGGTCACGGTCTGCATGTGAATGCACCAACCAGGATTCTATCCCACATGGGTTGCCCCTTTGTCCATAGCAACCTGATTCTGAACATTGCCTTGAAATCTCCCTATACAAAAAGATGCCTTTACATGGAAGGTTCTACTGGCTGTACCATGTCATTCACAAGCCATTTGGAAGCCAGTGGCAGATCCACATGGCCCCACCACACATTTTATCACACACCTTCACACCACTGCTCTAGGCCCACTAATTTGCAGGCTCCAACTTACTGGCATCTCTGTTCTACACAATTTTCAAGAAACCTAGTCAGTCAAGGCACTGTCTGATACACTCATGATTAGCAATAGGACATCCAAAGATTCTCCAGTGCCACCTGGTCATGGGAATTCCAAAAATTTCATGGTGTTTATCTAGCCATTTTTTTGAGGATGAAGTTGGAGGAACTGTGGTTTTCAAAAACCATTAAATGTTGAGGAAGCTCATTTCAATGAAACTCTGGAGAACTCTCATAGGCAAGGCTTCCCAAAGAGTTGTCAAAAGGTCACATGAAGCCAGTCCAATTGAAGTCTACAATGTGAGGTACATGTGTGTTTTGACTCTCAGCTATGGCTGCCAAGACTTTAAGAAGAAAATCATGGATTATCTTGGCTGAGATTCCCAGTGCTCTGTGGCCTTGATCTAAGTTTATAAGGGCTACTCTCATGCGTGGGCTCCTAAAATCCCAACAAAGCTCATGGCAATACTTCTCTGAGGTCAGTTTCAGAATTCAGTCTCTATAGGGATTCACACTAGAGTTCAAGCCCAGGTGGACCCAGTGATTTCTTCCAATCGCCACACAAATGACCAAAATTTAAACGAAAACACTCCCATATGGCCCTCATCTTTTCCACATAGACACTCATCATAACCTCTAGCTGGAGGTTTCTATGAGGGGCGCTGGACAAGACAGTGTCCAAAATAAGCTCCCTTGCCCGTCATTTGCCTAAAGTCAGGGTGGCCTGGAAACCCTTCCTCTGAACCAGGAGTGATCAAATAGGCCTACCATTATTACTGTTCCACTTCTCCAATTTGAGGCCTACTGACTGTGGGGTTTAGATTCTTCATGTGGATTGGGGTCATGAGAAAACCCAAGCACCAATGGGCTAGACTCTGAAGGGCTTTGAAAAACTCATTTGACCCAAAGGATTCCTATTCTCACCTTATGGAGGTCAGGAAACTTACAGAGGAAGGCGAGAGACTTCATCCATAATGAGTACTCTTTTGGCCATTTTGGTTTTGGATGCACACATGGCATCTTTCTTTAGATCCATCAGGTGCTGAGAATCTAAGCCACAGCCTCACACAGGGCCAACAGGCTGATTCAGACACATCCCTTTCGAAATCAATTACTCAAAAAGGGACAGGTGATGCCCATTCATTTACATTAGAGAACTGTTTTATTCAGGCTTCACAACGGGGTGGCCTTAGTCAAAGACCTTCCTGACATTCAGTGCTATAGAACAATAGGTAAGCAAAAGTCCCAAAGCAGGGTTTCTCCACTGAGACTTTCCTGGTAACATTGATATCTGAGTTTTCTGAGATTCTCACCATTCCCTTCAGCTATCCAGTACATGGCCAAGTCACAGAGCTTGGAGGTGGTACCTATCTTGGTCACAAAATCATGAGCCTATTCTGGAGAGTGGCCAGAATTCAGGAAGAAAACAGGAACTTAGGAAGATTTCAGGTCTTGCCCACAAATAAGGCAACCCTCTGTCCTTTTATAAATTGGGCAGCGTGAATGTTGGGAAGCTTTCTCCTAGACAGGACACATCCATTGATGCATTTTCTTTTGTAATGTCTACACCCACGGACACAGTGGGATACACAGACATAGAAACACTTGCCTTGTCAAATGACTTAATAGAAACAGTCCACTCCAAACCAAACAAACCAACTTTCCTACCTATTCTCAGAACATGAGACAAAACCACAAACCCACACTCATTCCCACAAATGCACCTCCTTCCCCCAAGAAGGTCTGTTACTAACCGGAGTGTCCTCTGCCTGGTGAGCCATTCTTTGTTCACCCGAAATGGCCTGTCTGTTCTCAAATCTGGACTCCTTGGCCCACTCTGTGAAGTTGTCAGGAGCCAGCTTTGAGCCGCCACTACCTGCATTCTCACTGAAGACACCTCTTCAGATTTTTTCTGGCATTTGACCATCTTCACATCTGTAAGTACCAAGAAAGACTGACTCTTTCCATGATAAATCCAAAAAAGTGAGATCTCTGTGACTGTTACTGGGCCTGACCCTGGGTGCCTGGTTTCCGGGATCCCAAGTTCAGAGAGTTCCATCACAAAGAAGTGAGGTAGGTCACTTCCTTCATGAACTGAATGAGCTCACAGCCTTGGAAAACACTTTGTCCTAACAGTTTCTTCCTAAGGTCCCATGAGATGGAGGCTGCCCCTACTTCCTGTGACACTTTCACAAGTTAGAATGGTATATCAACAATAGGTACTGGGGGAGAGATCTCCACACAGGGTTGGTTTGGTCCATTTTGTCTACATTAAAATGTGAGAGGCTTATTCAGACACATCTCTTCATCCTGACCAGGTTGTTTGCCATGGAAAATGACTTTTGCTCTCTCAGGTCCTTCATAGCATTCTATATCTTCTTCAGGGATAATTTCTGCATGGATCTTTGAGATTCTCAGCTGGTGGAAGATCCCCTATATTCCTGGATTGTAAGACCAACTCTATCCCTGCACTGCTGTAAAGTTAGATTGAGGGAACAGTGTATGGTTAATGTTAATATCATGTTCTATTTGCGTTAGGAATCATTCTGCTGGATGAATAACGGTATTGGGAACCTGAGATATTTACAAGAATATATAGGTGAAATATAAGTATGGAAACAGAAATCTAGGGAAGACTTGAAGCCAAGTAGGACTTTGGGCCCTTGAGTAGCATACTTTGCTTTGAATTATATTCTGCACAGATGTCTCAGATAAATTGATATACAAAGAAATAGGATCGTATACACTAGATGATTGAATAACATACAGAATATCCAATAAAAAAGGGATAGTCTGTAGGATTAGCAAGATAGTCAGTAGGTTTAGAAAGAAGAATGAGTATAGGATTTGTACCAAAAGTTCTTTACAAATAAGGTTTCGGGTAGAGAGTGAATGTGAATGTCAGCACATGTAAAGAGTCAGTCACAATGACGAATTGGGGAAAATATGTAGGAAAGCAGATATAAATAGAGACATTAGGAAGTCAGTAAAAGTATGAAGTGTGTAATTTGTTTAGACATTTTCAACGGTTTGAGTCTGAATATATAACCTTAGGCAGAAACTAATATGTTGTCACAAATTGGATTGACTTTTGAGAGCATTAGGTAACCAGGACATGGATGTTTTTATTAATCCATGCTCACTTTTTATTTAGGCTTTGGTAAAATCATAAGTGTGACCTTTGCATTTTGTGTCCAGAATATTATTGTGATAAAATGTATATGTAGATCAGGTGACTTGAGTATTTCTTCCACCATTTCTGTAGCAATATTTTGTAGATGTATAAATTACTATTGAGGGTACAAATAGGTGTACCCTGTGTCTATGAATATGCAGATAATGCATGAATAAACCATACTGTGTGTAAATAATATAACTTGCTCTACTTTAAATAATGGATTGAATTGATATCTGAAAATATAAAAGAAATCTCATATTGATATACAATCATTCACTGCAACCAGTTATACATCTAATGGTAATATTATGGTTGTGGTTTATCCTGAAAGGTGTGTGAGTTTTGTTTCAAAAGTGATTATGGAAATCAACAATAATGTGTTTGGAAAGAAGTCTCATGAAAAGAATAGTCAAGAAACCTGTAAGAATACATGTGTTCTCAAGAAGGAAGTGATTGAACATTATATATCATACTATATATAATGTGCATAAACTGCAGAAATAGTAAGGTACCAATGTTGAATAAAAATGAACATCAAAATACACATCATGTCCCATAGGAATCTAATTGCATTGATGTTAATCTGGGTCAGTTACTGTAGAAATATTAGGATTTTTATCCACCATTCACTGAAGTTACTTTTCAGTACTAGGAAAAAAGTATGTATTTAAGTTGGATGAATATTTCTGAGAATAATCTTGTGAAAATTTGATTATAAATCCACATAAATCACAAAACATTATAAACACAAAAGTCACATGGACATTAAAATCTAGCAATATATATGCCAATTTAAATCCATCTTGAAATATATATCATCCACTGATCCAAAACTATTTATTTAATGAACTTGTATTTATGTATAATGTTGTTCAGCTAGGAAGCTCCCCCATAGATTGAATTTTCTGTTCCAAATCAGTGTTTAGGAGGAGTGATCTCCTAAATGTGTATGCAAATATGTGCTACACAAAAATCTTCCCACTCTCATCCAGAACAATGCCTTGATATTACCTTCACCCCAAGTAAGACACAGTTGGAGGACATGAGTTAGAAAATCTGTGAATACATATCTGGAATGTAAAATGGTCAGGAGTTCACAACCTTGCAGGTTGTAGAGGAGTTTCCAAAAGTAAAGGACAGGCTTGATAGACCCAACCTGATCTTTTATTAGAATTGGGAGCCATCTTGCCAGAAAGCCATGAAAAGATAATTTGGGCTTTACTATAAATTACTGCAAATTCTGAACCTGCTTGAAATGCCTGTCCGTGCCTTGAACTCATCCATGCCTGGCTCTCTGACCAGATAACAGTGCTCTCTGAAACATTAGTGACACCTAATAAATATTGGCCTTCCCAGGCCAGACAACAACCCTCTCTGAGTCTCTAATGGTCCTCATAATTTCTGATGTTGGGGCCAGCAAAAAAAATGTAAACTACCATCAGTGTGATGCTTTCAAAGTTCTGTTATCTGTAACCCTCTTTTTGTGTAACTTTCTGGGCTATATAGCTGGGCTGTAGGAAAGGTGGTGTTGCTGTCTTGTTCCCGCCATTTTTGGAGGGAGAGGCAGCCTGGCCAGTTTTAATAATAAGCCTGCCTTAATTTGATTTTAATTGGAGTCACTGGTCTTTTCTTGCATCCTATTCCAACATTTTGGAGTTCCCCAGTGAGATGACCCTGCCCGACCAGATCACAAGACCAGACTGCTGAAAATTCTGAAGCTGGCCTTCCCTCCAGGGCTACGGGCTGGGGAGCCACTCTAGGGGGTGCACAACTTGAGATGTTCCAAGGCCTTGGAGTGAGCCGTCGGTCTGGGGAGCACTGCAGTGAACCACCGCACTGAAACTATTAGCAAGTACCTGGTGGAGGAGGCCTCCATAGGTAAGTGGCACCTTGATAACATCTTATATCTGGTTAAGGGAGATCTCTTCTAATGACAGAGAGGTGGCCTGGGGAGGCTCACATTCACTCCTGTCCAGGATAGTAATGAGAATCGTTCTGTCCTCTGTTCCGTTCTGTAGGGAATTCCTCTGGAAGGTTAGAGAGGTGCCGAGGGACACGCATGCGCTCCTACCCCAGAGCTTTAGCAAGACGTTGAATTGCTCATCTGTTTTTCTGTTTTGGCACCGGGATTCTGTTTTTTTTTTTTTTTTTTTTTTTTTTTTTTTTTGTGTGTGTGTGTGTGTGTTTTGTTCTGTGTTCTATATGTTTTCTGTTTGTTTGTTTTTGTGCGTTTTGTTTTGTGATTTCTGTGATAAAATCTTAAGGATATTGAACGTGAAAATGGGTAACAAAGCAAGTAAGCCTGACACCCCTTTGGACTGTGTTTTAAGGAACTGTGATGAACTTTACCACCATTTGTTAAGCAGAATGAGAGAAGGCCCTAGCTGGCTGCCTGGAGCACACCCAGTGCAGATGGTAATGCCTGCTGGGGAATGAAGAACTGAGTATCTCCCAGTATCTGCCGAAGCCCTGTTGCTTCAGGGAATTCCCTCCTTCGTTCCCTGCACTGCAAGGATAATGCGACCTCTGTCTTCTTAAAAAAAGAGAAAAACAAAAAGGGGACACTAAATGCAGTAAAGTCGCCATGGAGACACTTTATTTTATATTTCAGGTAGCTCCTCTGTGAAAACATTTGGTCCCCTTGTGGGGACATCTGTGGTGCCACTGGAGAAGGAGATTTTTCTCTTATTTGCTCTGTTTTAAAGGGTTCTGTCTGTCAGCCATTGTCTGGAGTTCATTTCTGTCTGTCTTGTGCCTTTTTTCTAGCCCTTTAAGACATGTGCAATAATGTGTTAATATTATAAATTGTTTCTTGGAAATGATCTTAGCTGAATGTGTGTCTAAATGATGATGTTTCATTGTACCAATCTGGTATCTGAATGGGTTTTTGAAGCATTCCACAATCTTGCAGTTAAAAGTCGGGTTTAGGTATTTGTTTAGTTCATGGTTTCAGATAATTCATGCCAGAGAACTTAAATACTTAGGATGGAAAATAAAGAACTCTACTTCCAAGTTGGCAAGTAACTTCCCAATCATTCAGTCTTTTTTTCACCAATTTTAAATTAGGTAGCCTGGGAAAATGTCACTGTGTGTACCAGTGCATTAATTTGGACAAGGATACTAAATCATAGTATGATATCTGTTGACAAAACAACTTGTAAAGATATAAAATTTTGTGAATTGTATCTTAAACTTGTATCATAATTTTCAACATCCTAACATGAAAATTATGGTTAAAGTACCTTAGGCCTAAGGTTTCTGCTCAGAATAGCCTTTTTTCCTTCTTCTTCCAGACCTCAGCCAGGACTTATTTTGAAATGCAAATGAAAGAAGCCTGTAAGCTTAGTGGGAGACTTATTTGAGGCCTAAGGGAAAAAAAAAGGTAAATTGTATGGTATTTACCAATTACTGGCCAGTCATTTTTCTAGGACTCATAATTTTTTCCTTAGGTTCTTTATTTATTTTTTGAGCTATTGATTTTGCTCCTACAGACCTAGGTTAATGTTTTTCTGATCAGTAATATCTTTGACCAACTGTGGAATTTTTAAATCATTGCAATGGAGATTTCACCTGTGAAAAGCTACAAGGCCTTCACTTTTATTATGTGTGCACAATTTGTTATGTGTTGTATGTCTATATATATATATGTATATATATATCCATATATCATATATATGATACACAAATTAACATATATAAGGAGCACTCATATTAAAAAGAACTCATAAAAACAATTTTAAAAAGTGGATCCAAAGATCTTTAATTCACGTGATTTAAATGTTTCAATTTAAATTGGGTAAACAGATAAATATAAATGTCTTTAAATTTAAGCTTACAAGTTTTTCTAGGTGTTCAAAAATCTAATAAACTATTAATGTCTACAAAAGGTCTAATATGCCTTTGTTCCAGGACTTTTCTTTCAATCAAAAAAATGGTTTACAGTGTTCAAAAAATTTGTCTAATATTTTGATAAATAAGTAAAGTAAATTTGATATGGGATTACTCATTCATGAGTACTTTTGTTTGATATCTGATTGATATACTAAGGTCTGTATAAGTTTGTACTAAAGTCTGTATAAGATTGTAAAAATCAGTCATGTGTAAAAGAGACAAAAATTTCTTAAACATAAGTTTACCCATAACATTAAGTTTATTAAGATTTAAATTTTCTAGAGCAAGCAACCATAAAAATTAAAAAATGTTTAAATAAGAACTGTTATTTTAGAGCACTGTACTGCCATTTCTTTAAAAGCTAAACTTGGTTAATGTAGAAACTTCAATGCAATTGTGATGCTATTAATGTGCTCATATTTTCCAGTTATACAACTCTATAAGGTAGAAACTTTAAAAGAGCATTATATCAAGCAGGTGTTCTGAAGTTGTATGGTAAATAAAATATATATTGGGGATTTATTTACCTGTTATCAATAATATATGTAAAGTTTTATGTTACTTTTTACATTGTGGAACAATTTAAATGTATTTTTAAGTTAATGAGACCCTAATCTATGTAAAGGTTAAAATCTTTCAGCCGTACTTTAATTCATGTTTTAAATGTGATATCATATGGTGTGAGCTAATGTTCATGTGACCTCAAACAATTTATGTAAACTTTGTAAAATGATATTTAAAAAAAAGATCAGCTTGAGAATTAAAGCATTTAAGATTTATAAGGAGCCCTGCTTACCTGAGATAAGACTCTTTGTCCCATCTTACTACATGTGAGAATGACTACGAAAGCAGTAGGTCAGATTTTATTTCATTTAAAGTTATGTTCAATTTTTTTTTTCTGTCAAGATTACTAGGATCTCAAAAAGGTGATATAATATATAACTCACCAAAAAATTCAGGGTAGCTATTACATGAACTAAGTATTTTTACTCTTGTAAAAAATTTTATTTTTTAATTTCTTTTTAAGTGATCTAAAGATTCCCTGTTGGTGTTTTACAGAAGTGTTGCTTTAAGAACACAACATGGGTTAATTTAAGAAAATAAGTCATCAACTACAAGACAGACAGAATAATAAGATCCCAATTAATAAAATATAAATAATTATAAACTTATAGACATTAAAGTGCAGTACTCTTAATATATGGCTGTTAAAATTTATTTGCTGGTTGTTTCAGATTAGGATTCAAAATTAAAGTTAAATGAAAAGGGCCAAAAAAAAAACAATATTTGACTCTTGCCCTTTGAGTCAGTCTGAATCCAGGGAACAGGGGACTTCTCTATGAGCTTTGCAACTCTGGGCCACATAACCTCCCGATCAGGGAGATTAATGAGACCACTGGAGAACAGAAAGCCAATCTGTGCATTTGCTACAAAGAGGAGAGTCATCAGGAAAGGGAGACATCCCTGATGCTTCTGAGGGAAGCCACATGGTCAAGCAAGACCTGAACCCACCTAGCTCAAATTGCACTAGCAGAACTGAGAAGCTGCTCTCAAGTTTCCCAAGGAATGACTTCCATAAAAGCTCAGCTGACTGCTAACAATAGATAGAAACAAAAATCATTTGACTGCTTCATCTTAAACACTTAGCAAAGACAGTTAAAACCAAAATACAGCCATTCCTGGGCATTTTAAATAATAATAATAATAATAATAATAATAATAATAATAATAATAATATTTTAAGGTATACACTTTATGTTAGCCTCCCAAAATAAGTAAAACTGTTGGCTACAAAGACTATCAAGAGGAGCTGCCAGAGGCAGAAGTTTTTAGTTTAAGGCCTACAGATATTCCTAACCTACAGGTAGGCTTGGTGTTTGCTAGTACGATTATCCAGCCCTGAGTAACAGAATTAAATGTTTCTCTATTAGACACAGAGGTCATACTAGTGAAAGGATTTTGCAAAATCAGATGACATTAAATTATTAAACTGTATATTATGGGGAGGGACAACTGTAACACTTAAAGTTAAATATTAAGTTGACAGTCCTGATAATTGTGGATATTAAAGACTGGTGAGGGTACTTCATACAGTGACATGATCCAGCTACTGCAACATTTATTCAATACTCATGTTTTTTGTTTCTCTCATAGAAGAACCCATCCCCAGATGACTTTACAACCTGTTCTTCCTCAACAAGACTTCAAAAAGAACTGCCTTCTAAAAGGCAACTCATATTCCTCAACTGACTTCAAAAAGGCAACTCATGTCTCTCACGCCATGCACACTCATGTCACCCTCTCTCAGCTGAGAAGAAGGCAAAATGAGAGACGACTCTCCACTTACACCAATGGAGCCCAAAATAAATAGACTATCAATATAAGTAATTAATTAAGTCAGGTAATATCAGGGAGACTGGTTTTCGGTGAGTTCTAAAAATTTGGAGACTGTTAACTGAGGAATTAAAATTTCCTCAGTGCTTTTCCACTAACCTATCAAGGATTACAAAGGGACACATAAGAAAAGGGGGGAATGATAGACCCAACCTTATCTTTTATTAAAATTGGGAGCCATCTTGCAACAAAACCATGAAAAAATCATTTTGGCTTTACTGTAAATTACTGCAAATTCTGAACCTGCTTGGAATGACTGCCCGTGCCTTAAACTCACCCGTGCATGGCTCTCTGACCAGATAGCAGCCCTCTCTGAAACTTTGTCACACCTCATAAATATTGGCCTTCTGTGGCCAGACAATGACCCTCTCTGAGGCTCTAATGGTCCTCATAAATTTTGATGTTGGGGCTAGCAAAAAAAAAAAAAATGTAAACTCCCATTAGTGTGATGCTTGTCAGAGTTCTGTTATCTGTTACCCCATTTTTGTGTAACTTTCTGGGCTGCAAACCTGGGCTGTAGTAAAGGTGGGGTTGCTCTCTTGCTCTCGCAATCTTTGGAGGGAGAGGCAGCCCAGCCAGTGGAAATAATAAGCTTACTTTAATTTGATTTTAACTGGAGTCAGTGTTCTTTTCTTACATCCTGGTCTAAGAGGTAAACACTCCACAAACATAGAGCTCTGCCGGCCTAAAGACTTCTTGAGAAACTGCCTCTGAGGTTGGGTACTTTAAATATATTTTGTTGTCAGAAGGTTTAGCTTCTTTTTTATTGAGACCATCAAAGCTGGGTCTGCATCTATGTGAATGGAGAGCATGGTTTCTTATTTTCCAATGAACATGAGGCAGCAGTGCTGAATTCTCTCTTGGTAGGTAAACTGTGGCCACTGGGGGCTAAGTGTCTCCCCGTGTGGACTGTGAAGCCATTTGATCATCCTCCATTTTTGTGGTGTTTCTTGGTGCTGCACTGGGAGTTTGGTATTTGCTTCACGAAATACAAGGAGTTCAACTGGGACACAGTGCTGGAGGGAGTTCTTTCACGTGTGGTGGGTCAGGAACTGCAGGAGAATGCACCAACCAGGCTTCTATTTCACACAGCTTTTTCCTTGACCATACCAACCTGATTCTGAACATTGCCTTGAAACCTCTCCATATAATAAGATGCCTTTACATGTAAGGTTCTGCTGGATGCACCATGGCAGCCAAAAGGCATTTGGAAGTCAATTGGAAATCCACATGGCCCCACCTCAGATATTTTATCACACACCTGCACACCACTGCTCTGGGCCCACTACTCAGCATTCTCAACTTACTGGCATCTCTGTTCTTCACCATTATCATGAAATCCAGTCAATCAAGGCACTGTCTGGTACACTCATGATCAGCAACAGGAGATCCAAAGGTTCTCCAGTGCCACCTGGTCATGGGAGTTTCAAAAATTTCAGGGTATTTGTCTAGCCACTTTTCAAGGATGAAGTTGGAGAAACTGTGGGTTTCAATTCATTCAGGAACCATTTAATGTTGAGGAACCTCATTTCAATGAATGCTCTGGAGAACTCTCAAAGGCAAGGCTTCCCAAAGAGTAGCCAAATAGTCACATGAAGCCCAGCCCATTGAGGTCTACAATGTGAGGTCCATGTGTGTTTTGACTCTCAACTATGCCTGTCAAGTCTTTCATAATAAAAACATGTGATATCCTGGCTGAGATTCCAAGTGATCAGTCGAAAGCCACCCTTGGCCTAGATTTCAGTTTCCAATGGCGACTCTCATGCGTGGCCTTCTAAAATCGCAACACAATTCATGACAATACTTCTCTGAGGTCAGTTCCAGAACTCAGTCTCTAAGGTGAATCATACCAAAGTTCTAGCCCTGGTGGATCCAGTCATTTCTTCCAACCACTACACAAATGAACACAATTAAAACCAAAACACTCCCACATGGTCCTCACCTTCTTCCATATAGACACTCATTATAACCTCTGGCTGGAGGTTTCCATGAGGGGCGCAGCACAAGACAGTATCCAAAACAAGCTCCCTTATCCCTTATTTGCTTAAAGTCAGCTGGGCCTGGACACCATTCCTGTGAACCAGGAGTGATAAAATAAGCCTGGCCTTAATACTGCTCTGCTTCTCCAATTTGAGGCCTACTGACTGTCAGGTATAGATTCTTAATGTGATTTAAAGTAATGAAAAAACCCAAGTTCATATGGGCTAGCCTATGCAGGGCTTTGAAGAACTCATTTGACCCAAAGGATCCCTAGTCTCATTTGATGGAGATCAGAAACCTATCAGAGGAAGGCAAGATACTTCATACACAATTACTGATATTTTTGCCATTTTGGTTTTGGAAGCACACATGGGATCTTTCTTTAGTTCCATCAGGTGCTGAGAATTTAAGCCACTGCCTCACACAGGGCCAAGTGGCTGATTCAGACACATCCCTTTCCAAAGCAATTAAGCAAAGATACACAGGTGATGCCAATTCATTTCCATTTGAAAACAGTTTTCTTCAGGCTTCACAAATTGGTGGCCTGAGGCAGAGACCTTCCTGACTCTCAGAGCAACAGAAAAATAGGTAAGCAAAAGGCCCAAAGCAGGGTTTCTCTACTGAGACTTTCTTTGTCACACTGATATCTGAGTTTTCTGAGATGCTTGCAATTCCCTTCAGCTATCCAGTATATGGCAATGTCACAGAGCTTGGAGGTGGTACATATCTTGGACACAAAACCATGAGCCTACTCTGGAGAGTGGCCAGAATTCAGGAAGAAAACAGGAACTTCGGAAGATAGTAGGTGTTGCCAGTCCCTAAAGCAACCTGCAGTCCACTCATAAATTGGGCAGGATGAATGTTGGCAAGCTTTCTACTAGACAGGACACATCCATTGATGCATTATCTTTTATAATGTCTACAACCACGGACACAGTGGGATACACAGGCATACAAACAATCACCTTGTCAAATGACTTACTATAAACAGTGCACTCTAAAGCAAACAAACCGCCTTTCTTACCTATTCTCAGAACATGAGACATAACCACAAAATCACAACCACACCCACAACGACACCTCCTTTATTCAAGTAGGTCTGTGACTAATTGGAATGTACTCTGAATGATGGGCCATACTATGTTTCCTTGAAATGGCCTGTCCTTCTCAGATCTGGTCACCTTGGCCAACACTGTGAAGTTTTCAGGAGCCAGTGGTGAGCCACTACCTGCTTTCTCATGAAATTCCCCTTTTTAGAGCTCTCTTGGCATTTGGCAATCCTCACATCAGTAGGTACCAAGGAAGACTTACTCTGTCCTTGGTTATTCCAAACAACTGAGCCCACTGGGCAAGAAACTGGGACTGACTCTGGGTGCCTGGCTTCCTGGATCCCAAGTTCAGAGAGATCCGTCATCAAGGAAGAGAGGTAGGTCACCTCATTCAGGAACTGAATGAGGTTACTGCCGTGGCAACCACTTTGTCCTAACAATTGCTTTCAAGGGTCCCATGAGATGGTGGCTGCCCCTACCTCCTGTGACACTTTCACAAGTTAGAATGGTATATCAACCATTGGCACCTGGGAACAGCTCTCCACACAGGCCTGGTTTGGTCCATCTTCTCTACATTAAGAAGAGAGAAGCTGTTTCAGACACAACCCTTCATCCTGACCAGGTTGTTTGCCATGGAGGATGAATTTTGCTCTCTTAGGTCCTCCATAGCTGCTTACAACTTCTCCAGGAATCATTTCTGCATGGACCTTTGAGTTTCTCAGCATGTGGAAGATCCCCTATATTCCTGTATTGTAAGAACAACTCTATCCCTGCTCTTCTGTAAAGTTAAATTGACTGAACAGTGTATGGTTAGGTTAACTAACAGGTTCGATTTGGATTAGGAATCTTTTTGCGGGATGAATAATGGTATTGGGAAACTGCGATATTTACAAGAATATATAGGTGAATTATAAGTATGAAAACAGAAATCTAGCTAAGATTTGAAGCCCAAAAGGGCATTGGGCCCTTGATTGGGATACGTAGCTTTGAATTATGTTCTGCACTGATGTGTCAGGTAAATCGATATACAATGGCTTAGGTCCTTGTACCATGGATGATTAAATGTAGAAGAGAACTTCCAGTCAAAAGGGATAGTTGGTAGGATTCGGAAGATTCTCGGTAGGTTTAGAAAGAAGAGTGAGTATAGGATTTGGACCAAATGTTGTTTAGCAATAGGGTTTCTGGTAGACAGTGAATGTTAATGTCAGCACAAGTGAAGAGACAGTCACAATGATGAACTGGGGAAAATAGTTAGGAAAGCTGATATCAATAGAGACATTACAAAATCAGGCAAAGTATAAAGTGAGTGATAGGATTAGATATTTTCAACAGGGTTGAGTTTGAATATATAATCTTAGAAAGAAACAAATGTGTAGTGACCAATAGGATTGACATTTGACAGCATTAGGCAACCTGGACATGGATGTTTAGTAATCCATGCTCACTTTTCATTTAGTCTTTGCTACAATCTTAAGTGTGACCTTTGCTTTTTTTGTCCAGAATATTACTGTGATAAAACGTATATGTAGATCAGGTGACATGACTATTTTTCCACCATTTCTGGCAGCAACATATTCAAGATGTATAAATTAGTAATGGGGGTAAAAAGAGGTGTACCCTTTGTCTGTGCATATAGAGATAATGCATGAATAGACCATACTTTGAATAAATAATATATCTGGTTCCGACTTTAAATAATGGATTGAAATTATATGTGAAAAAATACAAGAAATCTTATATTGACATACAAACATTCATTCCAACCAGTTATATATCTAATGGCCACATTAAGGTTATGGTTTATCATGAAGGGTGTGTGAGTTTTGCTTCAAAAGTGATTATGGAAATCTAAAATAATGTGTTTGGAAAGAAGTCTCATGAAAAGACCAGTCAAGAAACCTGGAGGAATACATGTTTTATGAAGCAGGAAGTGATTGTGAAACAAATGCGTATAAATTTGTGAACTTGTGGATGAAATATATATATCCTATGATTTGTAAAAATTGAAGAAATAGTAATGTACCAGTGTTGAATGAAAATAAACGTCAGAATACACATCATGTCCCATACGAATCTACTTGATTGATGTTAATCTGGGTTAGTTACTGTACAAATATTAGGATTTGTAAGCACCATTTACTGAAGTTAGTTTTCAGAACTATGAAACAAATGTGTATTTCAGGAGGATGAATATTTCTGAGAATAATTTTGTGAAAAGTTTATTATAAATCCACATTTTTGAACATGAATGAATTTAGGGAGTGTATTTAAGATACATACATTTCATATTTTAAAAATCAGGACAGTATATATATATATATATATATATATATATATATATATATATATATATATTCATAATTATATATATGTGTATATACATATATATGTGTGTGTATATATATATATATATACACACACACACAATACACACACACAGACATTAAAATGTAGGAATATATACGCCAATCGAAGTTCATCATAAAATATATAGCATCCACAGATGCAAAAATATTTATTTTACTGAACAAGGATTTATGTATAATGTTGTTCTACTAGGAAGCTCACCCATAGTTTGAATTTTCAGTTCCAACAGCGTTTAGAGTAGTGATCTCTTCTCACAACTTGTATCTGCCAAGTCAGTCACCTCACAAAAATGAACGTGTGATACCAGGTAGGATTCTATAAAGCATATAAAAATACATGTGCTGAATAGGCTACAGAGAAAGGCAGACAGGCATTTACATATTTGTTAACTTTAACAACACATGGAGAACTATTTCAATTAAAAATTGACTAGATTTATAACACCTACCATTTATCATGAAAAAGGCAAGTCCAACTATACCCCACGCCTCCTCTGAACTGCTTGTATTTCTATTCTGTTTGGGTTGTTTTTCTCCATCATTTGGATTAGTAGACAGAGTATAGTAGGGTATGGGTTATTGTCAGGATTCAGTATTTTCAATGGTATATAGGAAAATGAATCCAATGTGTATAAAAATATATGCTACACAATTATCTTCCCACTCTCATCCTGAACAATGCCTTTACATTACCTTCACCTCAAGTAAGACACAATTAGGGTAGAAGAGTTTGAAAATCCGTGAATGCATATCTGGGGTGGAAACAGTACTAAGAAACAAATACGTATTTCAGGTGGATGAATATTTCTGAGAATAATATTGTGAAAAGTTGATTATGAATCCACAACATAAATATGAATGAATTTAGGAAGTGTGTAATAAGACACATATTTCATATTTTGAATACTCCTGAGAGTGTATCTATATATATATTTATATACACACACAGAGACAGACATTAAAAATTGCAATATATATGCCAAACGAAATTCACCATGAAATGTATATCATCCACAGATCCAAATATATTCATTTTACTGAACATGGATTTATGTATAATGTTGTTCAACTAGGAAGCTCACTCACATTTGAATTACCAGTTCAAGCAGCGTTTAGGAGGAGTGATCTCTTCTTCCAATTTGTATCTGCCAAGTCAGCCACCTCACAAGAATGTACGTGTGGTACCAGGTAGGATTCTATATGTGCATATAAAAATACGTGTGCTGAATAGGCTACAGAGAAAGGGGGACAGGAATTCACTTATTTGTTAACTTTAAAAACGCATGGAGAACTATTTCAACAAATAATTGACTAGATTTATAACTGCTACACTATACCATGCAAAAGGCAACTCCAACTATAAAACATACCTCATCTAAACTGCTTGTATTTCTATTATGTTTGTGTTATTTTTCTCCATCATATTAGGATTAGTAGTCAGAGTCTAATAGGGTATATGTTAGTTTCAGGGATTCAGCATTTCTAATGGAAAATAGGAAATTGAATCCAATGTGTATGCAAATATGTGCTACACAAAAATCTTCCCACTTTCATCCAGAACAATGCCTTGACATTACATTCTCCTCAAGTAAGACACAATTAGAGGATAAGAGTTAGAAAATCTGTGAATATATATCTGGAATGGAAAATACTCTGGAGTTTACAAATTTGGAGGTGGTAGAGAAGATTCTAAAAGTAAGGGACAGGGTAAACATTCCACAAACATGTAGCTCTGCTGGCCTAAATACTTTTTGAGAAACTGCCTCTAAGAGTGGGCACTTGAAGTATTTGATGTTCTGAGGAGATTTAGTTCCTTTGTAGAGAAACCATGAAAGCTGGGTCTGCATCTATGTTACTTGGAGGACATGGTTTCTTATTATCCAATGAACATGAGGCAGCAGTGCTGAATTCTCTCTTTGTAGGTAAACTATGGACACTGGGGTCTAAGTGTCTTTCAGTGTGGACTGTGAAGCCAATTGGTCATCCTCCACTTTTCGTGGTGTTTCTCGCTGCTGCACTGGGAGTTTGGTATTTGCTTCAAAAAATACAAGGAGTTAAAATGGGACAGAGTGGTGGAGGGAGTTCTTTAAGGTGTGGTGAGTCAGGGTCTTCAGGAGAATGCACCAACCAAGGTTCTATCCCATGTAGATTGCCCCCTTGAGAATAGCAACATGATTCTGAACATTGCAGTGAATCCTCTCCATATAACAAGATGCCTTTACATATATGGGTCTGCTGGCTGCACCATGTCAGTCACAAGCCATTTGGAAGCCAATGGCTGATCCACATGGCCGCAACACAGATGTTTTATCACACAATTGCATACCACTGCTCTAGGCCCACTACTCACCAGGCTCCAACTTACTGGCATATCTGTTCTACACCATTTTTATGAAACAAAGTCAATCAAGGCAGTGTCTGGTATACTCAGGATCAGAAACAGGACATCCAAAGTATTTCCAGTGCCAGCTGATCATGAAAATATCAAAAATTTCATGGTAATTTTCTAGCCATTTTTCACGGATGAAGTTTGAGGCTCTGAGGGATTCAATTAATTCAGGAACCATTAAATGGTGAAGAAGCTAATTTCAATGAAAGCTCTGGAGCACTCTCACAGGCAAGGTTTCCCTAAGGGTGGCCAAAATGTCACATGAAGCCAGGCCCATTGAGATCTACAATATGAGGTCCATGTGTGTTTTAAACTAAAATATGGCTGCCAAGTCTTTAAGAAAAATTGTATGTTATATCCGGGCTGAAATTCCCAATGTTCTGTGGAAATCCAACCTGGGCCTAGATCTTAGGTTCCAAGGGCGACTCTCATGTGAGGACTCCTAAAATCCCAACACAATTCATGGCAATACTTCTCTGAGGTCAGTTAAAGAACTCAGTCTCTAAGGGGAATCACACAAGAGTTCAAGCCCAGTGGAACAGTCATCTCTTCCAACCGCCACACAAATGACCTCAATTAAAACCAAAACACTCCCACATGGTCCTCATCTTTTTCCATATAGACACTCCTTATAACGTCTGGCTGGAGTTTTCAATGAGGTCCACAGCCCAAGTCAGTGCCCAAATTAAGGTCCTGTTCCCCTCATTTGTCTAACATCAAGGTGGCCTGGACACACTTCCTGTAAACCAGGAATGATCAAATAGGCCTGCCATTAATACTGCTTGGCTTTTTCAATTTGAGGCCTTCTGACTCTGTGGTTTAGATTCTTTATGTGAATTTGAGTCATGAGAAAATCCAAGCCCCTCTGCAGAGATTTGAAGAACTCATTTGGCCGAAAGGATTCCTATTCTCACTTGATGGAAGTCAGGATCCTAACAGAGGAAGGTAAAAGAATTCATTCACAATGAGTGAATATTTGCCATTTTGGTTTTGGATGCACACATGTGATCTTTCTTTTGATCCATCAGGTGCTGAGAATCTAAGCCACAGCCTCACACAGGGCCAAGAGGATGATTCAGACACATCTTTTTCCAAAGCAATTAAGCAAAGAGATACAGGTGATGCCCTTCATTTCCATTTGAAAAATGTTTTCCTCAGGCTTCCCAAAGGGGTGCCCAGAGGCAAAGACATCCTGAGATTCAAGGCAACAGAACAATAGGTTAGCAAAAGGCCCAAAGCAGGGTTTCTCCACTGAGACTTTCCTGGTCACACTGATATCTGAGTTTTCTGAGATGCTGGCCATTCCCTTCAGATATCCAGTACATGGCCATGTGACAGAGATTGGAGGTGGTACATATCTTGGACACAAACCCAAGAGCCTATTCTGAAGAGTTGTCAGAATTCAGAAAGAAAACAGGGACTTAATAAGGTAGTGGGTGTTGCCTATCGATATGGAAACCACACTCCATTCATTAATTGGGCAGGATGAATGCTGGGAAGCTTTCTACTAGAGGGGACACATGCATTGATGCATTCTCTTTTCTAATGTATACAACCACGGACACAGTGGGATACACAGACATAGAAACACTCACCTTGTAAAACGACTTACTAGAAACAGTTCACTGCAAACCAAAGAAACCTCCTTTCCTACCTATTCTCAGAACAGAGACAAAACCACACACCCACACTCAAAAAGACACCTCCTTCCCCCAAGTAGGGCTGTGATTATCCGGAGTGTCCTCTGACAGGTTTGCCATACTATGTTCCCCGGTAATGGTCTGTCCTGTCTCAGATCTGGTCTCCTTGTACAACTCTGTAAAGCAGTCAGGAGCCAGCGGTGAGCCACTACCTGCTTAGTCAGGAAAGGCCCGTGTTCATATCTTTCCTGGCATTTGGCCATCCTCACATCAGTCAGTACCAAGAAGACTGACTCTGTCCTTGGTGATTCCAAACAAATGAGACCACTTGGACTGGGACTGGGACTGGCTCTGGTGCTTGGTTTCCTTGGTCCCAAGTTCAGAAAGTTCCATCAACAAGGAAGTGAGGTAGGTCACTTCCTTTAAGAACTGAATGAGGTCACTGCCTTGGCAACCACTTTGTCCTAACAGTTGCTTCCAAGGGTCCCATGAGATGGAGGCTGCCCCTACTTCCTTTGGCACTTTCACAACTTAGAATGGTATATCAACCTTAGGCACCCGAGAACAGCTCTCCACACAAGCCTGGTTTGGTCCATCTTCTCTACAGTAAGAAGATAGAGGCTGATTCAGACAAAACCCTTCATCCTGACCAGGTTGTTTGCCATGGAAAATGACTTTTTGTCTCTCAGGTCCTTCATTGCTGCCTACATCTTCTCCAGGGATCATTTCTGCATGGACCTTTGAGGTTCTTAACAGGTAGAGCATCCCCTACATTCCTGTATTGTAAGAAAAATCTGTCTCTGCTCTTCTGTAAAGTTAGATTGAGTGAACAGTGTATGGTTAGGGTTAATTTCATGTTCGATTTGGGTTAGGAATCATTCTGCTGGATTAATAATGGTATTGGGAACCTGTGATATTTATAAGAATATCGAGGTTAAACATATGTATGAAAACAGAAATTAAAGTAAGATTTGAATCCCAGAAGGGCATTGGGCAATTGATTGGGATATTTAGCTTTGAATTACTATCTGCACACATGTCTCAAATAAATCGATATACAATGGCAGAGGAACTTGAACCTTGGATGATTGAATGCTGAAGAGAACATCCAGTCAAAAGGGATTGTCGGTAGGATTAAGAAGATAGTCGCAGTTATTAATATGGTATTATGTAAAAATGTGGATGTGTAACCGATGTGATTCTGCAACTTGTATTTGGGGTAAAAATGGGAGCTGATAACCCATTTGAATCAAATGTATGGAAGATGATATGCCATGAGCTTTGTAATGTTTTGAACAACCAATAAAAAAAATTAAAAAAAAAAGAAGATAGTCGTTATGTTTAGCAAGTAGAGTTAGTATAGGATATGTAACAAAAGTTCTTTAGCAATTTTTTTCGGGCAGTGAGTGAATATAAATGTCAGCACATATGAAGAAATCAGACACAATGATGAACTGGGGAAAATTTGTAGAAAAGCAGATATCAATAGAGACATTAGAAAATCAGGCAAAGTATAAAGTGAGTGATAGAATAAGACATTTTCAACAGGGTTGAGATTGAATATCTAATCTTAGGAAGAAACAAATATGTAGGTCACCAATAGGATTGACATTTGAGAGCATTAGGCAACATGGACATGGATATTGTTAGTAATCCATGTTCACTTTACATTTAGGCTTTGGTACAATCCTAAGTGGGACCTTTGCATTTTGTTTCCAGAATATTACTGTGATAAAATGTATATGTAGATCAGATGACATGATTTTTTCTTCCACCATTTCTAGGAGCAGTATTTTGAAAATGTATAAATTAGCATTGGGGGTAAAAAGAGGTGTACCCTGTTTTTATGAATATACAGATAATGCATGAATAGACCTTAATTTCAATAAATAATACAACTTGTTCCACTTTAAATAATGGATTGAATTGATATCTGAAAATATATAAGAAATCTTATATTGATATGCAATCATTCATGACAACCAGTTATACACCTAATGTTAATATTAGGGTACGATTTATCATGAAGTTTGTGTGAGTTTTGCTTCAAATGTGATTATGGAAATCGAAAATAATGTGTTTGGAAAGAAGTCTCATGAAAATGCCAGTCAAGGAACACCGAGGAATTCATGAGTTCTGAAGCAGGAAGTGATTGAAATTGAAAAAAATGACGATAAATTTCCTTACTTGTGGATGAAATATTATAATATGATGTGAATAAACTGAAGAAATAGTAATGTACCAGTGCTGAATAAAAATGAACATCAAAATACACATCATGTCCCACAGGAATCTTCTCGCATTGATGTTAAACTGTGTCAGTTACTGTAGAAATATTAGGATTTCTTTGCACCATTCACCAAAGTTAGTTTTCTTTTTTTAAATTTTTATTTATGCTTGTTCAAAACATTACATAGTTCTTGATATATCATATTCCACACTGTGATTCAAGTGGGTTATGAACTCCCATTTTTACCCCATAAACAGATTGCAGAATCACATCAGTTACACATCCATTGATTTACATATTGCCATACTAGTGTCTGTCGTATTCTGCTGCCTTTCCTAACCTCTACTATCCCCCTCCCCTTACCTCCCCTCTCCTCTTCTCTCTCTACCTCTTTACTGTAATTCATTTCTCCCCCTTGTATAATTTTTTCCTTTCCCTCACCTCCTCTTGTATGTAATTTTGTATAACCCTGAGGGTCTCCTTTTATTTCCATGCAATTTCCCTTCTCTCTCCCTTTCCCTTCCTCCTCTCATCCCTGTTTAATGTTAATTTTCTTCTCATTCTATTCGTCCCTACTCTGTTCTTAGTTAATCTCTTTATATCAAAAAGACATTTGGCATTTGGTTTTAGGGATTGGCTAGCTTCACTTAGCATAATCTGCTCTAATGCCATCCATTTCTCTGTAAAAATTTTGTCATTTTTTAATGCAGAGTAATACTCCATTGTGTATAAATGCCTCATTTTTTATCCCTTCATCTATGGAAGTGCATCTAGGTTGGTTCCACAGTCTTGCTATTGTAAATTCTGCTGCTATGAACATCAATGTAGCAGTGTCCCTGTAGCATTTTTTTTAGGTCTTTAGGGAATAGACTGAGAAGGGGAATACCTGGGTCAAATGGTGGTTCCATTCCCACCTCTACAAGAAATCTCCATACTGCTTTCCAATTTGGCTGCACCAATTTGCAGTCCCACCAGCAATGTACAAGTGTACCCTTTTCTCCACATCCTCGCCAGCACTTGTTGTTGTTTGAGTTCATAATAAATATCTGGAATGGAAAATGCTCAGGAGTTCACAACCTTGAAGGTGGTAGAGGAGATTCCAAAAGTAAGGGACAGGGTAAATACCACAAACATGGAGCTGTGTCGGCCTTAAGACTTCTTGAGAAAATGCCTCTGAGGTTGGGCACTTGAAATATATGTTGTTGTCAGGAGCTTTAGCTTCCTTTGTAGTGAGACCATCAAAGATGAGTCTGCATCTATGTGACCTGGACGACATGTTTTTTTTATTTTCCTATGAACACGAGGCAGCAGTACTGAATTCTCTCTTTGTAGGCAAACTGGGGCTACTGGGGGCTAAGTGTCTCCCCATGTGGACTGTGAAGCCATTTGATCATCCTTCACATTTAATCATGTTATTTGATGCTGCACTGAAAGTTTGGTATTTACTTTATGAAATAAAGGAGTTTAACTGTGATACAGTGCTGCAGGGAGTTCTGTCATGTGTGGTGGTCAGGATCGGCAGGAGAATGTACCAAGAAGGCTTCTATCACACATAGTTGCCCCCTTGACCATAGCAACATGATTCTGAACATTGCCCTGAAACCTCTCCATACAACAAGATGCCTTTACATCCAAAGGTCTGCTAGCTGCACCATGTCAGTCACAAAGCATTTATAAGCCAATGGCAGATCCACGTGGCCCCACCACAGATGTTTTTTCACACACCTACACTCTACTGCTCTTGGCCCACTACTCAGCAGGCTCCAACTTACTGGCATATCTTTTCTACACCATTATCATGAAACTCAGTCAAACCAGGCACTGTCTTGTATACTCATGATAAGCAACAGGACATCAAATGGTTTTCCAGTGCCAGCTGGTCATGGAAATTTCAAAAATTTCATGGTATTTTCTAGCCATTTTTCAAGGATGAAGTTGGAGTTACTGTGGGTTTCAATTCATTCAGGAACCATTAAATATTGAGGAATCTCATTTCAATGGAAGCTCTAGAGAACTCTCACAGGCAAGTCTTCTGAAAGAGTGGCCCAAGGTCACATAAAGCCAGCCACATTGAGGTCTACAATGTGAGGTCCATGTGTGTTTTGACTCTCAACTATTGCTGCCAAGTCTTTCAGAATATAATCAAGTGATATCCTCGCTGAGATTCCCAGTGCTCTGTGGAAAGCCACCCTGGGCCTAGATCTCAGTTTCCAAGGGTGACTCTCATGCGTGGCCTCCGAAAATTCCAACACAATTCATAGCAATACTTCTCTAAGGTCAGTTTCAGAACTCAGTCTCCAAGGGGAATCCCACAAGAGTTGAAACCCAGGTGGACGCAGTCATCTTCTCCCACCGCCACACAAATGACAACAATGAAAACCAAAACACTCTCACATGGCCCTCATGTTCTTCCATATAGACACTAATCATAACCTCTGGCTAGAAGTTTCCATGAGGGGCGCACACCAAGACACTGTCCAAAATAAGCTCCCTTTCCCCTCATTTGCCGAAAGTCAGGGTGGCCTACACACCCTTCCTGTGAACCAGAACTGATCAAATAGGCATGGCTTTAATACTGTCATGCTTTTCCAATTTGAGGCCTACTGACTGTCAGGTATAGATTCTTTATGTGATTTGGAGTCATCAGAAAACCCAAGCACTTCTGCAGGGGTTCAAAGAACTCTTTTGAACTAAAGGATCCTGATTCTTACTTGATGAAGGTCAGGAATCTAATAGAGGAACGCAAGAGACTCATTTGCCATTTCTGTTTTGAATGCACACATGGAATCTATCTTTTGATGCATCAGGTGCTGAGAATCTAAGCCACAACCTCACACAGAACCAAGAGGCTGATTCAGACACATCCTTTTACAAAGCAATTAAGCGAAGAGCCACAGGTGATGCCCATTCATTTTCATTTGAAAACTGTTTTCTTCAGGCTTCACAAAGGGGTGGCCAGAGGCAAAGACCTTCCTGACATTTAGGGCAACAGAAGAACAGGTAAGCAAAAGACACAAAGCAGGGTTTCTCCACTGAGACTTTCCTGGTCACACTGATATCTGAGTTTTCTGAGATGCTTGACATTCACTTCAGCTATCAAGTACATGGCCATGTCACAGAGCTTGGAGGTGGTATATATCTTGGACACAAAACCATGAGCCTATTCTGGAGAGTGGCCAGAATTCAGGAAGAAAACAGGATCTTAGGAAGATAGAAGGTTTTGCCCATCCAGAAGGCAAGCCGCAGTCCATTAATCAATTGGGCAGGATGAATGCTGGGAAGCTTTCTACTAGACAGAACACATCCATTAATTCATTCTCTTTTCTAATGTCTACAACCACAGACACAGTGGGATACACAGACATAGAAACACTTACATGTCAAACGACTTACTAGAAACAGTCCAATCCAAACCAAACAAACCACATTTCCTACCTATTCTCAGAACATGTGACAAAACCACAAAACCACAACCACTCCCACAAAGGCACCTCCTTCCCCCAAGTAGGTCTGTGACTATCCAGAGTGTCCTCTGACTGGTGGGCCATAAAATGTTCTCCCGAAATGTCCTGTCCTGACTCAGATCTGGTCTCTTTGTCAACTTTGTGAAGTTGTCAGGAGCCAGCGGTGAGCCACTACCTGCTTTCTCAGAAAAGGTCCCTCTTCAGAGCTCTTCTGGCCTTTGGCCATCCTCACATAGGTAGGTACCAAGAAAGACTGACCCTGTCCTTGGTAAAACTGAACAAGTGAGCCCACTGGGACTGGGACTGGGACTGGCTCTGGGTACCTGTCTTCATGGATCCCAAGTTCAGAGAATTCCTTCACCAAGGAAGTGACGTAGGTCACTTCCTTCAGGAACTGAATTAGGTTACTGCCTTGTCAACCAATTTGTCCTAACAGTTGCTTCCAAAGTCCAATGAGTTGGAGGCTGCCCCTTCTTCCAGTGAAACTTTCACAAGTTTCCATGGTATATCAACCATAGGCACCCAAAAAAAGCTCTCCAGATAGGCCTGGTTTGGTCCATCTTCTATACATTAAGAAAAGAAATGTTGATTCGGACACATCCCTTCATGCTAACCAGGTTGTTTGTCATGGAAGATGACTTTTGCTCTCTGACGTCATTCATAGCTGCCTACATTTAATCCAGGGATCATTTCTTTAATGACCTTGGAGGTTCTCAGCAAGTGGAAGATCCCCTAATTTCTTTATTGAAAGACCAACTCTGTCCCTGCTCTTCAGTAAAGATAGATTGAGAGAACAGTGTATGGTCAGGGTTAATAACATGTTCCATTTGGGTTAGGAATCATTCTGTGGGATGAATTATGGTATTGGGAATGTGCGATATTTATAAGAATATAAGTGAAATATAAGTATGAAAACAGACATCTAGGTAATATTTGAAGCCCAGAATTGCATTGGACCCTTGGCTGGGATTCTTAGCTTTGAATTATATTCTGCACAGATGTCTCAGATAAATCAATATACAATGGCATAATTCCTTGTACCTTGGTTGATTGAATGTTGAAGAGAACATCCAGTCAAAAAGAAATAATTTGTAGGATTAGTAAGATTGTTGGTAGGTTTTGAAAGAAGAGTGAGTATAAGATTTGGATGAAAAGATCTTTAGCAATAGGGTTTCGGATAGAGAGTGAATGTAATTGTCAGCACATGTGGAGAGTCTGTCAAAAGGATGAACTGGGGAAAAAAGTAGGAATGCAGATATCAATTGACATTAGGATATCAGGCAAAGTATAAAGTGAGTGATAGAATTATACATTTTCAACAGGGTTGAGTTTGAATATATAATCTTAGGAAGAAACAAACATGTAGTCACCAATAGGATGAACTTTTGAGAGCATTAGGCAATATGGACATGGATGTTTTCCGTAATCCATGCTCACTTTTCATTTAGGCTTTGGTACAAACATAAGTTTGACCTCTTCTTTCTGTGTGCAGAATATTACTGTGGTAAAATGTATATGTAGATCAGGTGACATGAGTATTTCTTCCACCATTTCTGGGAGCAATATTTTGAAGACGTATCAATTATTTTTGGAGGTAAAAATGGTGTACACTGTGTCTATAATTATAGAGATAATGCATGAATAGACCATACTGTAAAGAAATATTATAACTGGTTCTAACTTTAAATAATGGATTGAATTGATATCTGAAAATATACAGAAAATCTTACATTGATATACAATCCTTCATTCCAACCAGTAATATATATAATGGTTATATCAGCATTATGGTTTTTCATGAATAATGTGTGAGTTTTGCTTCGAAAGTGATTATGGAAATCGGAAATAATGTGTTTGGAAAGAAGTCTCATGAAAAGAACAGTCAAGAAACCTGGAGGAATACATGTGTTTTGAAGCAGAAAGTGATTGAAAGTGAAAGAAATGCCTATAAATTTGTGAACTTGTGGATCAAATATATATACTATGATGTGCGTAAACTGAAGAAATAGTAATGTACCACTGTTACATAAAAATGAACGTCAAAATACACATCATGTCCTCTCCCACAGGAATCTACTTGCATTGATGTTAAACTGGGTCAGTTATTGTAGAAATATTAGGATAATGCCGCAGTCTTGCTGGGCACAATCAGCAGCCACTTGTCAAAAGAAACTAACTTTATTTTTAGAACCACACATGCCAAACAAAACAGCCTCTCAGGAAAAAACCTTCAGAGCCCCAACTGCCACCACTGGCTTCCCAAAACCTCTCCCTCCCACAGGAGCCTCTCTCCGCCTCCCACAATACTCCTGCTCTTGAGGGCGATTGGCTGGGTCATGTGGGCGGAGTCAAAAAAAGTCCCCCAATGAGCAGTTTTGTGGTCTGAAAGGGCAGGGAAACAGCCCATTGAGCATCACCGCAGAGGAGCCAATCAGCTAGGTGTTGCTGGGGCCGCTGTGAGCCAATCATCAGCCAGCAGCTGGAAGTTTGCTGGCAGCAGGAATTTTGCTGGGGCCCCTTCGGCTGTGGCTCTCAACATCTTCGCCTCTCTGTTTAAACAACACGCATGTGGCTTAGGGACCGTGCCTGCCTTAGGTTGTCCAATAGTACATATGGTCTTTACCCGTTAAGTTGGTACCATTGCAATTGGATCTTACCCGTCACTGACTACCCGTCCAGTATAGAGCCACACCTGTGGAGAGGTCTTTGTACCAGCGGGGGTGGGTGAGGTTCTTTGCCTCACCTCTGTTGGCCCCCCAAATTTTAGCTGGACGATCATGACACGCAGAAGGGAGGAAGATACACCAAGCCAATTGATGGCTCCTTTTGGAAAAATTGTACCACCGATGACGTCATCAGCAAATATACCCCAACACTACCACAAGTCGCTGCACCAACAGATAGTTCACAATGCATTTAGGTGAGTTCACAATGTGTCCAGGCAAGTTCTGCAAGCAGTACAGGGATGGCTATTGCAGAAGCTGTAGATTGGTATTATCTTTGATTTCACCTGCACTGGGATGAAGATAGGAACTCTGGCAATAATGTCTAAAGAAAAAAATTATGTAATATTCCAGAAGGCACTAAAACCAAAAAAAAAAAAAAAATATGTAACATTCCAGAAGGCACATCAAAAACCAAAATGGCCCAAAAAGCAGTCATTGAGGATGAAGTCTCTCACTTTCCTCTGTAAGGTTCCTGACCTCCATAAAATGAGAATAGGGATTTATTGGGTCAAATGAGTTCTTCAAAACCCTGCAGAGTGTAGCCAATGGGTTATTGGGTTTTTTCATTACTCCAATTCACATCAAGAATCTATACTCCACAGACAGTAGGCCTCAAATTGGAGAAGCAGAGCAGTATTAAAGTCAGGGTTATTTGATCACTCATGGTTCACAGAATGGGTGTCCAGGCCACCCTGACTTTAGGCAAATGAGAGGAAAGGGAGATTATTTTGGACACTGTCTTGGGCTGTGCCCCTCAAGGAAACGTCAAGCCAGAGGTTATGATGAGTGTCTATATGGAAGAAGATGAGGGCCATTTGGGAGTGTTTTGGTTTTCATTGTGGTCATTTATGTGGCAGTAGGAAAAGATGACTGGGTCCAACAGGGCTTGAACTCTGGTGTGATTCCTCTTAGAGACTGAGTTCTGGAACTGACCTCAGAGAAGTATTGCCATGATTTGTGTTGGGATTTTAGGCGGCCACCCATGAAAGTCGCCCTTTGAAACTGAGATCTAGGCCCGGGGTGGCTTTCCACAGAGCACTGGGAATCTCAGACAGAATATCATATGATGTTATTTTGAAATACTTTCCAGACATAGTTGAGAGTCAAAACACACATGGAACTCACATTGTAGACCTCAATTGGCCTGGCTTCATGTGACTATTTGGCCACTCTTTGGAAAGCCTTTCCTGTGAGAGTTCTCCAGAACTTTCATTGAAATGAGCTTCCTCAACATTGAATGATTCCTGAAAGAATTGAAACCCACAATGCCTCCAACTTCATCCTTGTAAAATGGCTAGATGAATACCATGAAATTTTTGAAATTCGCATGATGAGGTGGCACTGGAGAACCTTTGATGTCCTGTTGCTGATCATTAGTGTACCAGACAGTGCCTTGATTGATTGGGTATAATGAAAGTGGTGTAGAACAGAGATGCCGGTTAGATGGAGACTGCGGAGTAGTTGGCCCAGAGTTGTGGTGTGCAGGTGTGTGATAAAATATTTATGGTGGTGCCATGTGGATCTGCCATTGACTTCCAAATGGCTTTTAGCTAACATGGTGCACCCAGCAGACCCTTATATGCAAAGGCATCTTGTTATATGGAGAGGTTTCAGGGAAATGTTCAGAATCAGGTTGCTATGGTCAAGGGGGCAAGCTATGTGGGATAGAAGCTGGGTTAGTGCGTTCTCCTGGAGACTCTGACCCACCACATGTCACAGAACTCCCTCCAACACTGTGTCCCAGTTGAACTCCTTGTATTTCTTGAAGCAAATACCAAACTCCCAGTTCAGCACCAAGAAACACCATGAAAATTGGAGGATGACTAAATGGCTTCACAGTCCACATGGTTAGACACTTTGGCCCACTGGCCTCTGTTTACCTACAAAGAGAGAATTCAGCACTGCTGCCTCAGGTTCATTGGAAAATAAGAAACCATGTTCTCCAGGTCACATAGATTCAGACCCAGCTTTGATGGTTTCACTACAAATGAAGACAAAGCTCCTGACAACAATATATATTTCAAGTGCCACACCTCAGAGGCAGATTCTCCAGAAGTCTTTTTTCCAGCAGAGCTCCATGGTTGTGGAGTGTTTACCCAATCCCTTACTTCTGGAAACTCCTCTACCTGCTCCCAGGTTGAGAACTCCTGAGAATTTTCCATTCCAGATATGTATTCACAGATTTTCTAACTCTTCTTCTCTAATTGTGTCTCACTTGGGGCAAAGGTAATGTCAAGGCATTGATCTAGGTGAGAGTGGGAAGATTATTGTGTAGCACATATTTGCATACACATTGGATACATTATCCTATTTTCCATTTGCAATACTGAATTTCTGACACTAACCCATACCCTACTAGACTATAACTACTATCCTAAAATGATGGAGAAAAAGAAACCTAACAGAATAGAAATACAGGCCTTTTGTAGGAGGCATGGTGTATACTTGGATTTTCCTTTTCCTTTATCAAGGATATGTGTTATAAATCTAGTCAACTTTTCATTGTAATATTTCTCCATGAGTTTTCAAAGTTAACACATATGTAAATTCCTGTCCCCTTTTCTCTGTAGCCTCTTTAGAACATGTATATTTTTATGCATATATAGACTCCTACCTGGTAACACACGTAAATTCTTGTGATCTCACTAACTTTGGAATATACAAATTATGAGAATAGATCACTTCCCCTAAATACTGATGGAACTGAAAATTCAAACTATGGGTGAGCTTCCTAGTGAACAACATCATACATAAATCCATGTTCAGTAAAATGAATATTTTTAGATATGTGGATGATATATATTTTATGATAAATTTCGATTGGCATATATATTGCTAAATTTTATTGTTGTGTGTGTGTGTGTGTGTGTGTGTGTATATATATATATATATATATATATATATATATATATATATATACCAGATTTTCCAGATTTTCCAAAATATGAAATATATGTGTCTTATTATACACTCCCTAAATTCATTCAAGTTCATGTATGCGATTTAAAATCAACATTTTACATGATTATCATCAGTCTGGCTGGGCACAATTCAGGAGCCAATTGTCAAAAGAAACAAACTTTATTTTTAGAACCACACAAGCCAAACAAAACAGATTCTCAGGAAAAACCCTCAGAGCCCAACTGCCACCACAGTCTTCCCACAAGCCTCTCCCTCAACCACAAGCCTCCTCCTTTTGAGGCCGATTGGCTGGGTCACATGGGCGGAGCCAAAAAAGTCCACCAATGAGCAGCTCCGTTGTCTGAAAGGGCAGGGAAACATCCCATTGAGCATCACCACAGAGGAGCCAATCAGCTAGATGTTGCTGGGGCCTCTGTCAGCCAATCATCCACTGGCAGTCTGAAAGGGCGGGGAAACAGCTCAATGAGCATCTGCAATGAGCATCACCGCAGAGGAGCCAATCAGCTAGATGTTGCTGGGGCCGCTGTGGAGCCAATCATCAGCCGGCAGCTGGAAGTTTGCTGGCAGCTGGAGGTTTCCTGGGGCCCCTTTGGCTGTGGCTCTCAACATCTCCCCCTCTCTGTTTAAACAACGAGCATGTGGCTTAGGGACCATGCCTGCCTTAGGTTGTGCAGTAGTACATATGGTATTTACTGGAGACCCTTGGCTGTGGCTATCAACAGGATTTGTATGTACCATTCACTGAAGTTAGTTTTCAGTACTAGGAAACAAATATGTATTTCAGGTGGATAAATATTTCTGAGAAAAATCTTGTGAAAAGTTGATTATAAATCCACATACTTGAACATAAATGAATTTAGGGAGTGTAAATAAGATACATATATTTCATATTTTGAAAAATCTGGAGAGAGAGAGTGTGTGTGTGTGTGTGTGTGTATACACACACAGACACATACAGATATTAAAATGTAGCAACATATATGCAAATCTAAATTCACTATGAAATATACATCAATCACAGATCCAAAAATATTCAATTTTCTTAACAGGGATTTATGTATAATGTTTTTCTACTAGGAAGCTCACCCATTATTTGAATTATCAGTTCCAACAGCGTTTAGAAGGAGTGATGTCTTCTCACAAATTGTATCTCCCAAGTCAGTCACCTCACAAGAATGTAGGTGTGACACCAGGTAGGATTTGATATGTGCATATAAAAATACATGTGCTGAATAGGCTACAGACAAAGGGAGACAGGAATTCACATATTTGTTAACTTTAAAAACACATGGAGATCTATTTCAATTAAAAATAGACTGGATTTATAACACCTGACATTTATCATGCAAAAGGCAAGATTAATTATACACCATGCCTCCTCTGAACTGCTTGTATTTCAATTCTGTTTGTGTTACTTTTCTGCATGATATTAGAATTAGTAGTCAGAGTCTAGTAGGGTATGGGTTCGTGTCAGGGATTCAGTATTTCGAATGGAAAATTGGAAAATGAATCCAATGTGTATGCAAATACGTGCTACACACAAAAAATTCCCACTTTCATTCAGAACAATGGCTTGAAATAACCACGCCCCATGTAAGAAACAATTAGAGGAGAAGAGTTAGAAAATCTGTGAATACATACGTAGAATGGAAAATGCTCAGTAGTTCACAACCTTTGAGGTGGAAGAGACGTTTCCAAACCTTAGGGACAGGGTAAAACTCCACAAACATGGATCTCTGCTGGCCTAAACACTTCTGGAGATACTGACAATGAGGTTGGGTACTTGAAATATATGTTGTTTTCAGAAGCTTTAGCTTCCTTTGTAATGAGACCATCAAACTTGGGTCTGCATTTTTGTGACCTGGAGGACATGAATTCTTATTGTCCAATGAACATGAGGCAGCAGTGCTGAATTCACTCTTTGTAACTAAACTGTGGCCAATGGGGGATAAGTGTCTCCCCGTCTGGACTTTGAAATCATTTGGTCATCCTCCACTTTTCGTGGTGTTTCTTGCTGCTGCAGTGGGTGTTTTGTATTTGGTTCATGACATACAAGGAGTTAAACTGGGACACAATGCTGGAGGGAGTCCTGTAACGTATGGTGTGTCAGGGTGTGCAGGAGAATGCACCAACCAGGCTTCTATCCCCCATTGCTTGCCCCCTTTACCATAGGAACTTGATTCTGAACATTGCCCTGAAAACTCTCCATGTAACATGATGCCTTTACATACAAAGTTCTGCTAGCTGCACCATGTCAGTCACAAGACATTTGGAAGCCAATGTAAGATCCACATGACCCCACCACAGATGTATTGTCACACACCTGCACACAACTGCTCTCGGCCTGCCATAAATACTGCTCTGCTTCTCCAATTTGAGGCCTACTTACTGTCAGGTATAGATTCTTTATGTGATTTGGCATCATGAGACAACCCAAGCAGTTCTGCAGGACTTTGAAGAACTCATTTGATCCAAAGGATCCCTATTCTCACTTGATGGAGGTCAGGAACCAAACAGAAGAAGGCAAGAGACTTCATCCACAATGACAGATTTTTTGCCATTTTGGTTTTGGATGCACACATGGGATCTTCTTTAGATCTATCAGGAGCTGAGAATCTTAGCCACAGCCTCAAACAGGGCCTAGTGTCTGACTAAGACACATCCCTTTCCAGAGCAATTAAGCAAAGAGCCACAGGTGATGCCCATTCATTTCCATTTGAAAACTGTTTCTTCACGCTTCACAAAGGGGTGGCCTGAGGCAAAGACCTTCCTGACATTCAAGGCAACAGAAACATAGATAAGCAAATGGAGCCAAGCAGGGTTTCTCCACTGAGACTTTACTGGTCACACTGATATCTGAGTTTTCTGAGATGTTCCCATTCCCTTCAGCTATCAAGGACATGGCCATGTCACAGAGTTTGGAGGTGGTACATATCTTGGACAATAAACCATGATACTATTCTGGAGAGTAGCCAGAATTCAGGAAGAAAACAGCAACTTAGGAAGTTAGTAGGTGTTTCCCATCCATAAGGCAAGCAACAGTCCATTAATCAATTGTGCAGGATGAATGCTGTGAAGCTTTCTACTAGACAGGACACCTCCATTGATGCATTCTCGTTTCTAATGTCTAAAACCACGGACACAGTGGCTACACAGACATAGAAACACTCGCCTTGTCTATAGACTTACTAGAAACAGTCGACTCCAAACCAAACCAACCACCTTTCCTACCTATTCTCAGAACATGAAACAAAACCGCAAACTCACACCCACAACCAAAAAGGCACCTCCTTCCCAAAAATAGGTCTTTAACTATCTGGAGTGTCCTCTGACTGCTGGGCCATACTATGTTCCACTCGAAATGGCCTGTCTGGTCTCAGATCTTGTCTCCTTGGCCAACTCTGTTATTCTGCGAGGAGCCTGCTGTTAGCCACAACCTGCTGTCTCAAGAAAGGCCCCTCTTCAGAGCTCTACTGGCATTTGGCCATCCTCACATCAGTAGGTACCAAGAAGGCCTGACTCTCTACTTGGTAAATCCAAACAAGTGAGCCCACTGGGACTGGGACTGGGACTGGCTCTTGGTGCCTGGCTTCTTGCATCCCAATTTCAGAGAGTTCCATCACCAAGGAAATGAGGTATGTCACTTTCTTTGCAACTGAATGAGGTCACTGCCTTGGCAACAACTTTGTCCTAACACTTGCTTCCAATGGTTCCATGAGTTGGAGGGTGCCCCTACTTCCTGTGACAATTTGACTAGTTAGAATGGTATATCAAAATAGACACCATGGAACAGCTCTACACGCAGGCCTGGTTAGGTTCATCTTCTCTACATTAAGAAGAGAGAATCTGACGCATACACATCCCTTCATCCTGTCCAGGTTGTTTGCCATGGAAGATGGCTTTTGCTCATGCAGGTCCTTCATAGCTGCCTACATCTTCTCCAGGGATCATTTCTGCATCGAACTTTGAGGTTCTCAGCAGTTGGAAGATAACCTACATCCCTAATTGAAAGAATAGCCCTGTCCCTGCTCTTTTGTAATGTTAGATTGAGGCAACAGTGTATGGTTAGGGTTAATAACACGTTCGATTTGGGTTAGGAATCATTCTGCGGGATGAATAAGGTTATTGGGAACCTGCAATATATAGAAATATAGTGGTTAAATATAAGTATGAAAACAGAAATCTAGGTAAGATTTGAAGCTCAGAAGTGCATTTGGCAATAGATTGGGACACGTAGCTTTGAATTATGTTCTGCATACATGTTTCAGAAAAATCGATATACAATGGCATAGGACCTTGTACCTCAGATGATTGAATGTAGTAGAGTACATCCACTCAAAAAGGGATAGTCGATAGGATCAGGAAGATAGTCAGTATGTTTCGGAAGGAGATAGAGTATAGGATTTGGACCAAAGTTCATTAGCAATAGGGTTTCGGTTAGAGAGTGAATGTCAATGTCAACACATGTGAAGGGTCAGTCACAATGTTGAACTGGAAAAAATATGTAGGAAAGTAGATATCAATAGAGACATTAGGAAATCAGGCAAAGTATAAAGTGAGTGAAAAAAGTAGACATTTCCAATAGTTTTGAGGTTGAATATATAATCTTAGGAAGAAACAAAAATGTGGTCACCAATAGGGTTGACATTTGAGAGCATTAGGCAACCTGGATATGGATGTTTTTAGTAATCCATGTTCAGTTTCCATTTAGGCTTTGGTACAATCATACGTGTGACTTTTGCATTTTGTGTCCAGAGTATTACTATGATAACATGCATATGTAGATCAGGTGACATGAGTATTTCTTCCACCATTTCTGGGAGCAATATTTAGAAGACTAATAAATTAGTATTGGGGGTACTAAGAGGTGTACCCTGTGTCTATGAATATAGAGATAATGCATGAATAGACAATATAGTGAATAAATAATATAACTGGTTCCACTTTAAATAATGGAATAAACTGATATAAGAGAATATATAAAAAATACTATATTGTTATAAAATCATTCATTCCAACCAGTTATACATCTAGTGGTGATATTATAGTTATGGTTTATCATGAAGTGAGTGTCAGTTTTGCTTCAAAAGTGATAAAAAAAATCAAAAATAATATATTTCGAAAGAAGTCTCATTATAAGACCAGTCAAGAAACCTGGAAGAATCCATGTGTTCTGAAGCAGGAAGTGATTGAAAGTGAAACAAATGCCTATAAGTTTGCTAACTTGTGGATGAAATATATATCCTATGATGTGCATAAATTGAAGAAATAGTAATGTACCAGTGTTGAATTAAAATGAATTTCAAAATACACATCATGTCACATAGGAATGTACTTGCATTGATGTTAAACTGGTTCAGTTACTGTAGAATTATTAGTATTTGTATGCAACATTAACTGAAGTTAGTTTTCAGTACTGGAAACAATATGTATTTCAGGTGGATGAATATTTCTGAGAATGATCTTGTGAAAAGTTGATTATAAATCCATATACATGAACATGAATGAATTTAGGGAGTGTATATAAGACACATATATTTCATATTTTGAAAAATCTGGAGAGTGTATGTATATATATATATATATATATATATATATATATATATATATATATATACAAAAAAACACACAGACAATAAATTAGCAATCAAATTTATCATGAAATATATATCCTCCACAGATGCAAAATTATTTCTTTTAGAACATGTATTTATGTATAATGTTGTTCTTCTAGGAAACACACCCCTAGGTTAAATTTTCTGTTCCAACAGAGTTTAACAGGAGTGATCACTTCTCACAAATTGTATTTGCCAAATTAGCCACCTCACAAAATGTAGGTGTGATACCAGGTAGTGTTCTATATGTGCATTTAAAAATACATGTGCTGAATAGGCTACAGAGAAAGGGAGACAGGTATTCACATATTTGTTAACATTAAAAACACATGGAGAACTATTTCAATTAAAAATTGACTAGATTTATAACACCTACAATTAATCATGCAAAAAACAAGTCCAACTATACACTATGATTCCTCTGAACTGCTTGTATTCCTATTCTGTTTGTGTTATTTTTCTCCATCATATTAGGAGTAGTAGTCAGAGTCTATTAGGGTATGCGTTAGTGTCAAGGATTCAGTATTTCGAATGGAAATATGGAAAATGACTCTAATTGGTATACAAATATGTGCTACACAACAATGTTCACACTCTCATCCAGAAGATTGCCTTGACATTACCTTAGTTCCAAGTAGGATACAATTAGAGGAGAAAAGTTAGAAAATCTGTAAATACATATCAGGAATAAAAAATGCTCAGGAGTTCACAAACTTGTAGGTGGTAGAGGAGTTTCCAAAAGTAAGGGACAGGGTAAACACTCCACAAACATTGAGCTCTGCTTGTGTAAAGACTTCTTGAGAAACTCTCTGAGGTTGGGCTCTTAAAATACATGTTGTTGTCAGGAGCTTTAGCTTCCTTTGTTGTGTGACCATCAAATCTGGGTGTGCAAATATGTGACCTGAAGGACATTGTTTCTAATTTTCCAATGAAAATGAGGCAGCAGTGCTGAAAACTCTTTTTCTAGTTAAACTATGGCCACTGGGGTGTAAGTGTCTCCCCGGGTTGACTGTGAAGCCATTTGGTCATGCTCCAATTTTCGTGGTGTTACTCCTTGGTGCACTGGGAGTTTGGTATTTGCTTCATGAAATACAAGGAGTTCAACTGGGACACAGTGCTGGAGGGAGTTCTGTCACGTGTGGAGGGACACAGTCTGCATGAGAATGCACCAACCAGGATTCTGTCCCACATAGGTTGCCCCTTTGTCCATAGCAACCTGATTCTGAACATTGCCCAGAAACCTATCCATATAACAAGATGCCTTTACATATAAGGGTCTGCTGGCTGTACCCTGTCAGTCACAAGGCAATTGGAAGCCAATGGCAGATCCACATGCCCCAACACACATGTTTTATCACACACCTTCACACCTATGCTCTAGGCCCACTAATGAACAGGCTCCAACATACTGGCATCACTGTTCTACACAATTTTCATGAAACCCAGTCAGTCAAGGCACTGTGAGATACACTCATGATCAGCAACAGGACATCCAAAAGTTTTCCAGTGCCACCTGGTTATGGGAATTTCAAAAGTTTCATGGTATTTATCAAGCCATTTTTTTGAGGATAAAGTTGGAGGCTCTGTGGGTTTCAATTCATTCAGGAACCATTAAATGTTGAAGAAGCTCATTTCAATGAAAGATCTTGAGAACACTCACAGGCAAGTCTTCCCAAAGAGTGGCCAAAAGGTCACATGAAGTCAGGCCCATTGAGGTCTACAATGTGAGGTCCATGTGTGTTTTGACTCTCAACTGTGGCTTTAAAGAATTTCAGAATAAAATCATGTGATATCCAGGCTGAGATTCCCAGTGCTCTGGGCAAAGCCACCCTGCACCTAGATCTCCCGGCACCACAATTAATACCTGAGATCTAGGTTGCATGGCCTAGTAAAATCCAAACACAATTCATGACAATACTTCTCTGATGTCACTTCCAGAATTCAGTCTCTAAGGAGAATCATACCAGAGTTCAAGCCCAGGTGGACCCAGTCATCTGTTCCAAGCGCCAAATTACCACAATTCAAAACAAAATGCTCCCACATGCCCCTTATCTTCTTCAATTTGAGGCCAAATGACTGTGGGGTTTAGATTCTTTATGTAAATTGGATTCATGTGAAAACCCAAGCACCTATGGGCTAAACTCTGCAGGGCTTTAAAGAACTCATTTGACCCAAAGGATCCCTATTTTCACTTGATGGATGTCAGGGCCATTAGAGAGGAAGGTGAGAGTCTTCATCCACAATAACTGCTCTTTTGGCCATTTTGGTTTTGGATGCACCCATGGGATCTTTCTTTAGATCCATCAGGTGCTGAGAATCTAAGCCACAGCCTCACACAGGGCCAAGAGGCTGATTCAGACACATCTCTTTCCAAAGCAATTAAGCAAAGAGCAAAACACACACAGACATTATAAAGTGGCAATATATATGCCAATTGAAATTCATGATGAAATATATATCGTCCACAGATCCAAAAATATTAATTTTACTGAACATGGATTTATGAATAATGTTGTTCAACTAGAAAGGTTACCCTTAGGCTGAATTTTATGATCCAATAGCGTTTAGGAGGAGTGATCTCTTGTCATAATTTGTATCTGCCATGTCAGCCACCTCACAAGAATGTATATGTGATATCAGGTAGGATTCAATATGTTTATATAAAAATACATGTGATGAATAGGCTACAGAGAAAAGGATACAGGAATTCACATATTTATTAACTTTAAAAACACAAGGAGAACTATTTCAATTAAAAATTAACTAGATTTATAAAACCTACCCTACATAATGCAAAAGGCAAGTCCAACTATACACCATGCCTCTTCTGAACTGCTTGTATTTCTATTGTGTTTGTATGCACTGTGGGTTTCAAGAACCATTAAATGTTGAGGAAGCTCATTTCAATGAAACTCTGGAGAACTCTCATAGGCAAGGCTTCCCAAAGAGTGGCCAAAAGGTTAGATATAGCCAGGCCCATTGAGGTCTACAATGTGAGGTCCATGTGTGTTTTGACTCTCAACTATGGCTACCAAGTCTTTAAGAATAAAATCATGGGATATCTTTGCTGAAATTCCCAGTGCTCTGTGGAAAGCCACCCTCGGCCTTGATCTTAGTTTCCAAGGGCGACTCTCATGCTTGACCTCTTAAAATATCACCACAATTCATGGCAATACTTCTTTGAGTTCAGTTCCAGAAGTCAGTCTCTAAGGGGAATCACACAAGAATTCAAGCCCAGGTGGACCCAGTCATCTCTTCCAACCATCACACAAATGACCACAATTAATACCAAAACACTCTCACATGGCCCTCCTCTTCTTCTATAAAGGCACTCATCATAACATCTGGCTGGAGGTTTCCATGAGGGGCACAGCCCAAGACAGTGTCCCAAATAAGCTCCCTTGCCACTCATTTGCCTAAATTCAGGGTGGCTTGGACACCCTTCTTGTCCACCAGGAGTGATCTGAAAGGGTAAAATAAATTGAAATTAAAGTGTAAAAGTTGAAGTGTAAAAGACCGGGTTTTGTAAAGTTTCTAAGCTGCAAGGCCTGAGTTAAAATGTAAAGGACCAGGTATTGTTAAGTTCCTATGCTACATGCAAAACCTGAAATTCCTGTAGCTTGTAGTACAATTCCGGACTGCCCAGTAAATATTCCCCCTTACCGCCTGGTTGTTTAATAACCTAGGACCCTATGTGGCCTGGCACATAGGCATCGCAAGGCCTAAACCAATCTGTTTGAATGTGTACCTCGCTTTAGAACTCACCTATCACTCCCGCCTGACCTGTTCCTGCCAATGAATGAACTAATCATGTTTAGGAATTGTTGTTTGATTTTTCTGCGGTGTATGTTGATTTCTTAAAGGAGACTGTGATATATGTAAAGTCCCGCCCTCCCCAAAAAGTGTACTTAAGCACTGCTCAACCCCTGCTCGGGGCTCTGGGCTTCTCTCCCTTCTTGAGTGAGCACGTAGCCCCAGCATGCTGGATTGGATCCTCAATGAACGCCTTTTTCTGTTGCATGAGCCGCGTTCTCTTGGTGGTCTCTTCCTCCGACGTTCACCGGACCCTTACATTTGGTGCGTTGGCCGGGAATCACGCAGCATAGGACAAGGACACACCAACAGACCCCTCTGGAGGTAAGTAAGGCGCTTCTTTTCATTTTTCCTTGTGATAACTCAGAGCTTTTTGTTCAGGTTCCATTTTTCCGTTTTTGGTTTGGGTTGGCAGAGTGGCTTCCAGCGGAGAATGTAAGTTCCCCCTGTCAGTGGTGGACAAACGTGTCCTAAAGCCACAGGCCATGTCCTTGCAAGGGATGCCTTGGAGGACTCGGGGAGTGACGGATGTGCTCTCATTAGGTGAGGAGGGACGAATGAGCCCACATTAGGTGACTCTGCTGGCAACCCATCATATCTTGCTGACTACTTTTTTCTCTCAGGTTGAATTCACTGTCTGTCTTTGTGGTCTAACCCATCAGGTTTTGACAGTTACTAGGTTCTAATCTTTACTTCTGAACTCGTGTTAAATGTTAACTGTGTGTACATGTTTGTGTCACGTTTGTATTGTCCTTGTCTCTGTTTGAGAAACTCTCATTATGGGACAAAGCCATTCCATGCCTCTTTCCTTGAAGCCATTCCTGGTCCCTGCCTCCAATCCGACCCCTTCACCCAGGATCCTATCACTCAAACCTTCTACTCCTCCCCCTCTTCCCTCCATTCTCTCTGAGTCACAAGATTGTAGATCTTGGGGTTGTGAACAAACGGGAGCTGCATGATGGTCTTTGTGTGTCATTTTATCTGTGTTTCTGTTAAATGTGATGGCATTGTTTGGTCCGATGCAGAGTCCCGAGTTCCAACCTGCATTACATATGTGGAAGTTACTTTAGCTAAATTTTAAACTAATGCTTCTCCTGTGAGGGACCAAAAGTCAATAGAACCGCCAGTTTTTCTGTTCTCACCTTTTCACCTCTCTTAGCTGTGCTTTAAAGAACTTTGATAAACTTTACTCCCCTTTGTTAAGCAACATTACGGAAGCAGTGATTTCTTTTCTTCCCGTAGTTGGATTGAGCATGCCCACTGCAGAGGGAAATGTCTGGGGTCTAAGAACTTTGATATCTCGCTTAAACTTTTCTCAAAACCCTGTTCTCATTATTAAATTGGCATTAATTGGCTTTGGGATGGGAACCAAGCCTTCAGTCATAAATTTTGACACCCCAGAGGGGACTTTAAATAAACCCCACTCTGCCCTCTTGGGGAAGCCTAGCACTCAAAACAACTGAAGCAGAGAATGAAATTTTTGGGAGCTGACTACTGCAAAGTTGGGAGACATAGAATATGCCTGGTGCCTGGGGTCAAAGCAAACCAGAGGAACTAATCCTGTAAGTAAATGGTGAGGCTAAGGGACTCCCAGCAGCTGCCAGATCCATTTTGCTGTGGGGAACTCCCTTATTCCTTACGTGCACTTTAAGGATTTCTCCACCTCTGTTTACTTAACAAAAGGGACAATGAATGCATTAATATGTTGATATTATAGATTGTTTCTTGGGGATGATCTAGGGTGAATGTGTATCTAGAAATGATTTTTTTTATTTTAACCATCTGGTATCTAAATGGGTTTCTAAAGCATTGCACTATCTTACAGTTAAAAGTTGGGTTTAAACAATTGTTTAGTTTGATTTCAGGTAGTTCATGCTAGGAAACTTAAATACTTAGGGTAAAAAAAAAAATAAAGAGTTTTAATTTTGAACTAGACAGCCTGAAAAAATTTCACTAGATATATCAGTGCATTAACTTGGGAAGAGATAATAAATTATGATATGGTATCTATTCCCATCAGTGTGTAAGATTTTAAAAAATGGTACTAAATTAAAACGTTGGTCTGGCTTATTGAAATGACATTAATTAGCAACAGTCTTGGAAATTTTTAAAGCTTAATTTCGGATACACATGGTAGCATGTGGTTCTTTTTAAAAATTTTTCAGCCAATTTAATTTAACTTAATACTATTAGAAACTTCATAACAAAGAAAGGGGCTTAATGATCCTATAGAAACTTCTTCTGATGGTGGCATTAATATTATCAAAAAATGATCCTATTTTCAGTTTTGTGTGAGCAAGTTTTTCTAGTGTAGAAAAATCTAAAGAAATAAAATTTTGAGAATTACATCTTAAACTTGCATCAAAATTTTCAACATCCAAACCTGGAAATTATGACTTATAGATAAATGCCTTAGGCGTGAGGTTTCTTCTCAGAATTCCAGTCTTTCCAGTTTTCCAGACCTCAGCCAGGACTTACTTTGATATGCAAATAAAAGAAGCCTGCAGCACTCAGCAGGAGACAGATAAAAAGAGTAAATGTCTCTTTTTACCTGAACTCAAACTAGACCTAACCAAAAAAGTATATAATATGGTATTTACTAATTACTGGCCAGTCATCATTTTTAGGACTCTTGCTTTTCTTAGATTCTGTAATTTTTTTTTTTGAGCTCATGATCTTGATTCTGCTGATGGGTTAATGTTTTCTGATCAATTCTATTTTTGATCGACTCTGGAGTTTTCAGCATTGCAATGGAGATTTCACCTGAAAAAAGCTACAAGGCCTTTACTATTGTGTTATGTGTTACATTTGTGTTACGTGTTGTATGTTGGTATGTCTGTATGTGTGTATGTCCATATATCATGCAGGGATATGACAATTGACAGATGAGGAGCGCTCATGAAAAATTTAAAAATGTATCCAAATGTCTTTGATTCACGTGATTCATATGTTTTAATTCAAATTGGGTAAACAGATAAAAATAAAGATGTCTTTAAAATTAGGCCAATAAGTTTTCTAGGTTTTCAAAAAGGCCCTAATAAAATGTAGATGTCTATAAAATAATCTGCTTAAATTCAGAAATTGAAAAGCATTGTATTGAAATGTGAACAGAAAGAGGTTAGTAGATGGAAAAGAGAAACTAAAAGGTTCTAGATATAGATATAATAGAGGAAAAACGTGTTTCTGGATAAGAGAGTCTATATGATTAAGTAATTAAAAGGGTTTAAGTAAATAATAAAAAAAGGTGTGTGTAACTTGGTTATATGTGTAAGTTTTGAGCAAGTAATCTTAAAAAATTAAACAGCTGGTAAAACAAGTACTGTTTTTATAAAATTGTGCCATGTTATTTCTTTAAAATCTAAACTTGTTTAATACAAAAACATCAATGTAATTGTGGTGTTAATGTGTTCATATCTTCCAGGTATACAAGTCTGTAAGGTAGAAGCTTCCAAAGACCATTGTATCAAGCTGGTGTTCTAAGGTTGTATGGTAATTCTAGGCTTAAAAGAAAAACATGTTGGAGTGTTGGAGATTTATGTATATCATTTGTGTTCTATAATTGGACTTGTTATCAATAAGATATGTACAGTTCCATGTTACTTTTTACACTGAGATACAATCTAAAAGTATTTTTAACTTAATGAGAGCCAAATCTGTGAAGGTTTTATTGTAAACTCAAAGGTAATGCCCATTCATTTCCATGTGAAAACTGTTTTCTTCAGGCTTCACAAAGGGGTGGCCTGAGACAAAGACTTTCCTGATATTCAGGGCAACATAACAATAGGTAATCAAAAGGCCCAAAGCAGGGTTTCTCCACTGAGACTTTACTGGCTAAACTGATATCTGAGTTTTCTGAGATGCTTGCCATTCCCTTCAGCTACCAGTACATGGCCATGTCACAGAGCTTGGAAGTGGTACATATATTTGACACAAAATCATGAGTCTATTCTGGAGAGTGGCCAGAATTCAGGAAGAAAACAGGAACGTAGGAAGATAGTTGGTGTTGCCCATTGATAAGGCAAGCCACACTCCATTCATAAATTGTGCCGGATGAATGCTGGGAAGTTTTCTCCTTGAGAGGATACACCCATTGAGGCATTATCTTTTCTAATGTCTACAACCACGAAAACAGTGGGATACACAGACCTAAAAACACTCACCTTGTCAAAGGACTAACTAGAAACAGTCCACTCCAAACCAAACACACCCCCTTTCCTAACTATTCTCAGAACAAAAGAAAAAACCACAAACCCACACCCACAACCACAAAGGCACCTCCTTCCCCCAAGTGGGTCTGGAACTATCCAGAGTGTCCTCTGACTGGAGGGCCATACTATGTTCCCCAGAAATGGTCTGTCCTGTCTCAGATCTGGACTCCTTGGTCAACTCTGTGAAGTTGTCAGGAGCCAGCAGTGAGCCTCTATCTGTTTTCTCCGGAAGGGCCCCTCTTCAGAATTTTTCTGGAATTTGGCCATTCTCACATAAGTAGGTACCACAAAAGACTGACTCTGTCCTTGGAAAATCCAAACAAGTGAGAACACTGGAACTGGTGCTGGGACTGGGCCTGGGTGCCTAGATTCCTGGAACCCAAATTTGGAGAGTTCCATCAACAAGCATGTGAGGTGAGGTCACTTCCTTTAGTAACTGAGTGAGGTCACTGCCTTGGCAACCAACTTGTCCTAACATTTGCTTCCTAAGGTCTCATAACATGGAGGATGTCCCTACTTCCTGTGACACTTTCTCAAGTTAGAATGGTAAAAAAACAATAGTCACCTCTGAACAGCTCTCCACACAGGCCTCTCCTCTACATTAAGAAGAGAGAATCTGATTCAGACACAACCCTTCATCCTGACCAGGCTGTTTGCCATGGAAGATGCCTTTTGCTCTCTCAGATCCTTCATAGCTGCCTACATCTTCTCCAGGGTTCATTTCTGCATGGAACTTTGAAGTTTTCAGCAGGTGGAAGATCCCCTGCATTCCTGTATTGTAAGACCAAATCTTTCCCTGCTTTTCTGAACACTTAGATTGAGGGAACAGTGTATGGTTAGGGTTAACAATATGTTCAATTAAAACCAAAATACTCCCACATGGCCCTCATATTCTTCCATGTAGACATTCATCATAACCTCTGGCTGGAGGTTTCCATAAGGGGCGCAGCCCAAGACAGTGTCCAAAATAAGTTCCCTTGCCCCTCATTTTCCTAAAGTCAGGGTTTCCTGGACACCCTTCCTGTAAACCAGGATTGATCAAATAGGCCTGCCAGTAATACTGCTCTGTTTCTTCATTTTGAAGCCTACTGACTGTGAGGTATAGATTCTTTATGTGATTTGGAGTCATGTGAGAACCCAAGCACTGCTGCAGGGCTTTGAAGAACTCATTTGTCTCAAAGGATCCCTATACTTACTTAATGGAGGTCAGGAACCTAACAGAGGAAGCAAGAGACTTCATCCACAATGACTGATCTTTTTGCCATTTTGGTTTTGGATGCACACATGGGATCTTTCTTTAGATCCATCAGGTGCTGATAATCAAAGCCACAGCCTCTCTCAGAGCCGAAAGGATGATTCAGACACATCCCTTTTCAAAGCAATTAAGCAAAGAGCCACAGGTGATGCTCATTCATTTCCAATTGAAAGCACTTTTCTTCAGGCTTCACAAACTGGTGGCCTGAGGAAAAGACCTTCCTGACATTCAGGTCAACAGAACAGTAGGTAAGCAAAAGGCACAAAACAGGGTTTCTCTACTGAGACTTTACTGGTCACACTGATATCCGAGTTTTCAGAGATGCTCCCAATTCCCTTCATCTATCCAGTACATGGCCATGTCACAGAACTCGACGGAGGTCCATATCTTGGACAAAAAAACATGAGCCTATTCTGGAGAGTGGCCAGAATTCAGGAAGAAAACAGGAACTAAGGAAAGAAGTAGGTGTTGTCTACAACCACGAAAACAGTGGGATACACAGACCTAAAAACACTCGCCTTGTCAAATGACTTACTAAAAACAGTCCACTCCAAACCAAACATACTGCTTTTCCTACCTATTCTCAGAACATGATAAAAAAACACAAATTCACACCCACACCCACAAAGGCACCTCCTTCCCCCAAGTAGGTCTGTGACTATCCAGAGTGTCCTCAGACTGATGGGCCTTACTCTGCTCCCTCGAAATGGACTGTCCTGTCTCAGATCAGGTCTCCTTTACCAACTCTGTAAAGTTTTCAGCATCAATCAGTGAGTCACTACCTGCTTTCTCAGGAAAGGCCCCTCTTCAGAGCTTTCCTGGCATTTAGCCATCCACACATCAGTATGTACCAAAAAGACTGACTCTGTCCTTGGTAAATCCAAACAAGTGAACCCACTGGGACTGGGACTGGGACTGGCTCTGAGTGCCTGGCTTCCTGGATCCCAAGTTTAGAGAGTTCCATCACCAAGGAAGTGAGGTAGGTTACTTCCTTCAGGAACTGAATGAGGTCACTACCTTGGTAACCACTTTATTCTAACATTTGCTTCCAAGGGTCCCACGAGAGAGAGGCTTCCCCTACTTCCTGTGTCACATTCACAAGATAGAATGGTATATCAACCATAGGCACATGTTAACAGCTCTCCACACAGACCTGGTTTGGTCCATCTTCTCTACTTTAAGAAAAGAGAGGCTTATTCAGACACATCGCTTCATCCTGACCAGGTATTTTACCAAGGAAGATTACTGTTGCTCTCTCAGGTCCTTCATAGCTGCCTACATCTTTTTCAGGGTTTATTTCTGCATGGAACTTGAGGTTCTCAACAGGTGGAAGATCCCCTACCTACCTGTATTATAACACCAACTCTGTCCCTGGTCTTTGTAAAGTTAAATTGAGGGAACAGTGCATGGTTAGGGTTAATAACATGTTCAATTTGGGTTAGGAATCATTCTGCGAGATGAATAATGGTATTGGGGACTCCGATATTTACAAGCATATATAGGTGTAATATAAGTATGAATACAGAAATCTAGGAAAGATTTGAAACCCAGATGAACACTGGGCCCTTGATTGGGATACTTAGCTTTGAATTATTTCCTCAAAGTTGTCTCAAATAAATCGTTATACAATGGCATAGGACCTTGTACCTTGAATGACTGAATGAGGAAGAGATCCTCCAGACAAAAAGGGATAGTTCCAAAAGTTATTTAGATATAGGGTTTTGGTTAGAGAGTGAATGCAAATGTCAGCATATGTGAAGAGTCAGTCACAGTGATGAACTGGGGAAAATGTCTAGGAAAGCAGATATCAATAGAGACATTAGGAAATCAGGGAAAGTACAAAGTGAGTAATAGGATAAGACGTTTTTAACAGGGTTGAGTTTGAATATATAATCTTAGGAAGAAACAAATATGTAGTCACCAATATAAATGATATTTGAGATCATTAGTTAATCAGGACATGGATGTTGTTAGTAATACATGCTCACATTAAATTTAGGCTTTGGTACAATCATAAGGGTGTCCGTTGCATTTTTTGTCAGGAATATTACTGTGATGAAATGTAAATGTATATCAGGTGACTACAGTATTTCTTCAAACATTTCTGAAAGCAACATTTTAAGACTTATAAATTAGTATTGGGGACACAAGTACGTGTACCCTGTGCCTATGATTATAAAGATGATGCCTTAATAGACCATACTGTAAATAAATAATATAACTTGATCAAACTTTAAATAATGGATTGAATTGATATCTGAAAATATATAGGAAATCTTATATTGATATACATAAGTTCATTCTAACCAGTTATACATCTAATGGTAATTTTATCATTATGGTTTATCATGAAGAGTGTGGGAGTTTTGCTTCAAAAATGATTATGGAAATCGAAAATAATGTGTTTGGAAATAATCTCATGAAAAGTACAGTCAAGAAACATGGAGGAATACATATATTCTGAAGCAGGAAGTAATTGCAAGTGAACCAAATGCGTACAGATTTGTTAACTTGTGGATGAAAAGTATTATCTTATAATGTCCATAAACTGAAGAAATAGTAATATACCAGTGTTGAATAAAAATGAACTTCAAAATACACATCATGTCCCATAGGATTTTACTTGCATTGATGTTAAACTGGGTCAGTTACTGTACAAATATTAGGATTTGTAAGCACCTTTCACCGAAGTTAGTTTTCAGTACTGGGAAATAAATATGTATTTCATGTGGATGAATATTTCTGAGAATAATTTTGTGAAAATTTGATTATAAATCCACATATAGGAACATGAGTTAAATTAGTGAGTGTAAAATAAGACACATATATTTCATATTTTGAATAATCTGGAGAAAAAAAAATATATATATATATAAAGATACAAACACAGACATTAAAATGTAGTAATATGTATGCCAATCAAAATTCATCATGAAATATATATCATCCTCATATCCAAAAATATTCTTTTTACTGAGCATGGATTTATGTATAATGCTGTTCATCTAGGAAATTCACCCATATGTTGAATTTTCAGTTCCATCAGTATTTAGGGGGAGTGATCTCTTCTCACAATTTGTATCTTCCTAAAACAGCAAGCTCACAAGAATGTACGTGTGATACCAGGTAGGATACTAAATATGCATAATAAATTTCATGAGATGAATAGGGTACAGAGAAAGGGAGACAGAAATGTACATATGTGTTAACTTTAAAAACTCTTGGAGAAGTATTACAATGAAAAGTTGACTAGATTTATAACACATTCACTTGATAAAGCAGAAGGCAAGTCCTAGTATACACCATGCCTCCTATGAACGGCCTGTATTTCTATTCTGTTAGGTTTCTTTTTCTACATCATATTAAGATTAGTAGTCAGAGTCTAGTAGGGTATGGGTTAGTGACAGGGATTGAGTATTTCTAATGGAAAATAGGAAAATGAATCTAATGTGTATGCAAATATTTGCTAGACAAAAATCTTCCCACTGTCCTCCAAAACAATGCCTTGATATTTCCTTCGCCACAAGTAATACACAATTAGTGGAGAAGAGTTTGAAAGTCTGTGAATATATATCTGGAAAAGAAAATGCTCAGGAGTTCACAACCTTGGAGGTGGTAGTGGAATTTCCAAAAGTAAGGTACAGGGTAAACACTCCACAAACATGGAACTCTGGTGGCCTAATGAGTTGTTGAGAAACTGCCTCTGAGTTTGGGCCCTTGAAAAATTTGTTGTTGTCAGGAGCTTTAGCTTCCTTTGTATTGAGACCATCAAACCTGGGTCGGCATCTATGTGAACTGGATGACATGGTTCCTTATATGCTATTGAACATGAGGCAGAAGTTCTGAATTTTCCCTTTGAGTAAACTGAGGACACTGGGGTCTAAGTGTCTAACCATGTGATCTGTGAAGCCGTTTGGTCATACTCCACTTTTCGTGGTGTTTCTTACTGCTGCACTGGGAGTTTGGTATTGGCTTCACGTAATACAAGGAGAAAAACTGGGACACAGTGCTAGAGGGAGTACTCTCACGTGTAGTGGATGAGGGTCTGCAGGAGAATGCACCAACCAGGCTTCTATCCCAAAAAGCTTGCACCCATGTCCATAGCAACCTGATTCTGAACATTGCCCTGAATCCTCTCCATATAACAAGGTCCCTTTACTTGTAAGGTTCTGCTGGCTGCACCATGTCAGTCACAAATCATTCAGAAACCAATGGCAGAACAACGTGTCCCCACGACAGATGTTTTATCATACACCTGCCCACCACTGCTCTGGGCCCACTAGTCAGCAGGCTCCAACTTTCTGGCATCTCTGTTCTCACCATTTTCATGAAACGCAGTCAATCAATGCAATGTCTGGTACACTCGTGATCAGCAACAGATATCCAAAGGTTCTCCAGTGCCACCTGTTCATGGGAATTTAAAAAATTCCTGGTATTTATATAGCCAATTTTCAAGGATGAATTTGGAGGCACTGTGGCTTTCAATTTATTCAGGAACCATGAAATGGTGAGGAAGATTATTTCAATTAAAGCTCAGGAGAACTCTCAGAGGCAAGGCTTCCAAAAGAGTGGCCAAAAGGTCACATTAAGCCAGGCCCATTGAGGTCTACAATTGAGGTCCATGTGTGTTTTGACTCTCAACAATGGCTGCCACGTCTTTCTGAATAAAGTCATGTGATATCCTGGCTGAGATTCCCAGTGCTCTTTGGAAAGCTATCCTGGGCCTAGATCTCAGTCTCCAAGGGCAACTCTCATGTGTGGCCTCCTAAAATCCCAACACAATTCATGTCAATACTTCTCTGAGTTCATTTCCAGAACTCAGTCTCTAAGGGGAATCACTCCAGAGTTCAAGCCCATGTGGACCCAGTCATCTCTTCCAACTACCACACAAATGACCACAATTAAACCAAAACACTCCCACATGGCCCTCATCTTCTTCAATATAAACTCTCATCATAACTTCTTGCTGGAGGTTTCCATGAGGGGCGCAGCCTAAGACAGTGTCCAAAATAAGCTCATTTGCCCGTTATTTGCCTAAATTCAGGGTGGCCTGGAAACCCTTCCTGTGAATCAGGTGTGATCAAATAGGCCTGCCATTAATACTGCTCTACTTCTCCAATTTGAGGCCTACTCTCTGTGGGGCATAGATTCTTTATGTGAATTGGGGTCATGAGAAAACCCAAGCACCTATGGGCTACCCTCTGCAGGGCTTTGAAGAACCCATTTCAGTGGAGTCTAGGAGTTGGACCAAAAGTTATTTAGATATAGGGGTTTTGTTAGAGAGTGAATGTAAATGTCAGCATATTTCAAGAGTCAGTCACAGTGATGAACTGGGGAAAATGTGTAGGAAATCAGATATCAATAGAGACATTAGGAAATCAGGCAAAGTACAAAGTGAGTGATAGGATGAGACATTTTTAACAGGGTTCAGTTTCAATATTTAATCTTAAGAAGAAACAAATATGTACTCACCAATAGGAATGATATTTGAGATCATTAGTTAATCAGGACATGGATGTTGTTAGTAATACATGCTCACTTTCAATATAGGCTTTGGTACAATCATAAGTGTGTCCGTTGCATTTTGTGTCAGGAATATTACTGTGATGAAATGTATATATATATCAGGTGGCTAGAGTATTTCTTCCAATATTCTTAAAGCAATATTTTAAAGACTTATAAATTAGTATTTGGGATACAAATAGGTATACCATCGGTCTATGAATATAGAGATGATGCCTTAATAGACCATACTGTGAATAAATAATATAACTGGTTCAAACTTTAAATAATGGATTGAATTGATATCTGAAAATATATAGGAAATCTTATATCGATATACATAAATTCATTCTAACCAGTTATACATCTAATGGTAATATTAGCATTATGGTTTATCATGAAGAGTGTCTGAGTTTTGCTTCAAAAATGATTATGGAAATCAAAAATAATGTGTTTGGAAAGAATCTCATGAAAAGAACAGTCAAGAAACATGGAGGAATACATGTGTTCTGAAGTAGGAAGTGATTGAAAGTGAACTAAATGCCTATAAATTTGTGAAATTGTGGATGAAAGAATATATCCTATTATGTCCATAAACTGCAGAAATAGTAATGTATCAGTGTTGAATAAAAATGAACTTCAAAATACACATCATGGTCCCATAGGTGTCTACTTGCATTGATGTGAAACTGGGTCAGTCACTGTGGAAATATTACGATTTGTATGCACCATTCACTGAATTTAGTTTTCAGTACTAGGAAATAAATATGTATTTAAGGTGGATGAATATTTCTAAGAATTATTTTGTGAAAATTTGATTATAAATCCACATACACACATGAGTAAATTTAGAAAGTGTATAATAAGACACATATATTTCATATTTTGGAAAATCTAAAGAGTAGATATCTATATCTATATAGATAGATAGATAGATAGATAGATAGATAGATAGATAGATACTCACATACACAGACATTAAAATGTAGCAATATATATGCCATTTGAAAATCATAATAAAATAGATATCATCCATGTATCCAAAAATATTCATTTTACTGAACATTTATTTATGCATAATATTGTTCATCTAGGAAATTCACCCATAGGTTGAATTTCCAGTTCCATCAGTATTTAGAGGGAGTGATCTCTTCTCACAATTTGTATCTTCCAAAATAATCAAGCTCACAAGAATGTACATGTGATACCAGGTAGAATTCTAAAGATGCATTAAAAAATACATGTGATGAATAGGCTACAGAGAAAGGGAGACAGAAATTTACATATGTGTTAATTTTAAAAACTCATGGAGAAGTATTACAATGAAAAGTTGACTATATTTATAACACATACCGTTGATAAAGCCGAAGGCAAGTCCAAGTATACACCATGCCTCCTATGAAAGGCCTGTATTTCTATTCTGTTAAGTTTCTTTTTCTCCATCATATTTTGATTAGTAGTCAGAGTCTAGTAGGGTATGGGTTAGTGTCAGGGATTCAGTATTTCAAATGGAAAATATGAAAATGAATCTAATGTGTATGCAAATATGTGCTACACAAAAATCATCCCACTCTCATCCAGAACAATGCTTTGACATTACCTTCGCCCCAAATAAGACACAATTAGTGGAGAAAAGTTAGAAAATCTGTGAATACATATGTGGAAAGAAAAATGCTCAGGAGTTCACAAACTTGTAGGAGGTAGAACGGGTTACAAAAAGGGAGAGGGTAAACACTCCACAAACATGGAGCTCTGCTGGCCCAATGACTTTTTGAGAAACTGCCTCTGAGGTCGGGCAGTTAAAATATATATTGTTGTCAGGAGTTTTAGCTTCCTTTGTAGTGAGACCATCAATTCTGGGTCTCCATCTATGTGACCTGGATGACATGGTTTTTTGTTTTCTAGTGAACATGAGGCAGCAGTGCTGAATTCTCTCTTTGTAGGTAAACTTTGGCCACTGGGGTCTAAGTATCTAACTGTGTTGTCTGTAGAGCCATTTGGTCATTATCCACTTTCGTGGTGTTTTTTACTGCTGCACTGTGAGTTTGGTATTGGCTTCATGAAATACAAGGAGTTCTACTGGGACACAGTGCTGGAGGATGTACTCTCACGTGTGGTGGGTTAGTAAAATGCACCAGTGAGGCTTCAATCCCACATAGCTTTTCAACTTGACAATAGCAACCTGATTCTGACCTTTGGCAGGAATCCTCTCCATATAACAAGATGCCCTTACATAGAAGGGTCTGCTGGCTGTACCATGTCAGTCACAAGTCTTTCTAAGCCAATGGCAGATCCACGTGCCCCCACCACAAATGTTTTTTTCACACACCTACACTCCTCTGCTCTAGGCCCACTAGTCTGCAGGCTCCAACTTTCTGGCATCTATGTTCTACACTTTTTTCATGAAACCCAGTCAATCAAGGCACTGTCTGGTACAATCATGATCAGGAACAGGACCTTCAGAAGTTCTCCAGTGCAACCTGGTCATAGTAATTTCAAAAAATTCATGGTATTTATCTAGATATTTTTCAATAATGAAGTTGGAGGCACTGTGGGATTTAATTTATACAGGAACCATTAAAAGGTGAGGAATCTCATTTCAATGAAAGCTCTGGAGAACTTTCACAGGCAAGGCTTCCCAAAGAGTGGGCAAAAGGTCACATGAAGCCAGGCCCATTGAGGTCTACAATGTGAATTCCATGTGTGTTTTGACTCTCAACTATGGCTGACAATCTTTCAAAATAAAATCTTGTGATATCCTGGCTGAGATTCCCAGTGCTCTGTGGAAAGTCACCCTGGGCCTAGATCTCAGTTTCCAATGGCGAATCTCATGCGTGGCCTCCAAAAATCCCAACACAATTCATGGCAATACTTCTCTGAGTTCAGTTCCACAACTCAGTCTCTAAGGGGAATCACAACAGAGTTCAAGCCCAGGTGGACCCAGGCATCTCTTCCAATTGCCACACAAATGATGACAATTAAAACCAAAACACTCCCACAGGGCCCTCTTCTTCTTTTATATAGACACTAATCATAAACTCTAGCTGGAGGTTTCCATGAGGGGCACAGCCCAAGACAGTGTCAAAAATAATCTCCCTTGCCCCTCATTTGCCTAAAGTCAGGGTGGCCTGGACAACATTCCTGTGAAACAGAAGTGATCATATAGGACTGCTGTTAATACTGCTCCACTTCTCAAATTTGAGGCCTACTGACTGTGGGGTATAGATTCTTTGTGTGAATTGGAGTCATGAGAAAATGCAAGCACCTATTGTCCAGCCTCTGCAGGGCTTTGAAGAACTCATTTGACACAAATGATCCCTATTCTCACTTGATGGAGGTCAGAAATATTACAGAGGAAGGCGAGAGGCTTCATCCAAAATGACTGATCTTTTTTCCATTTTGGTTTTGAATGCCCACATGGGATCTTTCTCTAGACCCATCAGGTGCTGAAAATCTAAACCACAGGCTCACACAGGGCCAAGAGGCTGATTCAGACAAATCTTTTTCCAAAGCAATAAAGTAAAAAGCCACAGGTGATTCCCATTCATTTCCATTTGAAAACTCTTTTCTTCAGGCTTCACTAAGGTTTGGCCTGAGGCAAAGACCTTTCTGACATTCAGAGCAACAGAACAATAGGTAATCAAAAGCCCCCAAGCAGGGTTTCTCCTAGGAGACTTTCCTGGTTACTCTGATATGTGAGTTTTCTGAGATGCTCGCCATTCTCTTCAACTATCCAGTACATAGCCATGTCACAGAGCTTGGAGGTGGTACGTATCTTGTACAAAAATACATGATACTAATCTTGAGAGTGGCCAGAATTCAGGAAAAAAATGAGAACTTAGGTAGATAGCAGGTGTTGCCCATGGATGAGGCAAGCCTCAGTCCATTCATTAATTGGGAAGGATGCATACTGGGAAGTTTTCTACTAGACAGGACACACCCAATGAGCTATTTTCTTTTCTAATATCTACAAAGAAAAACACAATGGGATACACAGACACAGAAACAGTCTCCTTGTCAAATGACTTACTAGAAACAGTCCACTCCAAACCAAACAAACCTCCTTTTTTACCTATTCTCAGATCATGTGAAAAAACCACAAACACAAACCAACACCCTCTAATGCACCTCCTTCTTCCAAGTAGGTCTGTGACTATCTGGAATGTCCTCTGACTGGTACGACATACAATGCTCCCCAGAAATGGCCTTTCTGTCTCAGATCTGGTCTCCTTGAGCAAATCTGTGAAGTTGTAAGGACGCAGTGGTGAGCCAATTCCTATCCTCTCAGGAAAGACCCCTCTTCAGAGCTTTCTTGGTATTTGGCAACCCTTACATCAGTAGGTACCAAGAAAGACTGACTCTGTTCCTGGAAAATCCAAAGAAATGAGCCCACTGCGACTGGGACTGGGACTGGCTCAGGGTGCCTTGCTTCCTGGATCACAAAATTCAGAGAGCTCCATCACCAAGGAAGTGAGGTGAGGTCACTACCTTCAGAAAATGAATGAGGTCACTGTCTTGGCCACCACTTTGTCCTAACAGTTTCTTCCTATTGTCTCCTGACATGGAGGCTGCCCTACTTCCTGTGATACTTTCTCATGTTAGAATGGTATAGAAACCATAGTCACCTGGGAACAGCTCTCCACACAGGCCTGGTTTGGTCCATCTTCCCTACATAAAGAATAGAGAGGCTGACTCAGACACATCTTTTCATCCTGACCATGTTTTTTGCCATGGAATATAACTTTTGTTCTCTCAGGTCCTTCATAGCTGCCTGCATCTTCTCCAGGAATCATTTCTGCATGGATTTTGAGGTACTCAGCAGTTGGAAGATCTCCTAACTTCCTGCATTGTAATACCAACTTTGTCCCTGCTCTTCTGTAAAGTGAGATTGAGAGAACATTGTATGGTTAGGATTAATAGCATGTTCGATTTGGGTTGGAAATCATTCTGCTGGATGAATAATGGTATTGGGAACCAGCGATATTTATAAGAATATAGAGGTAGAACATAAGTATGAAAACAGAAATCTAGGTAATATTTGAAGCCCAGAAGGATTTGGACCCTTGATTGGGATCCTTAGCTTGAGTTATGTTTTGCACCGAGGTCTCAGTTAAATTGATATACAATGGCATAAGACCCTGTACCTCAGATGATTAAATGTAGAAGAGATCATCCAGTCAAAAAGGGATTGTGTGTAGGATTAGGAAGATAGTCAGTAGGTTTAGAAGGAAGAGTGAGTCTAGGATTTGGACCAAATGTACTTTAGCAATAGGGTTTTGGTTACAGAGTGAATATAAATGACACCATATGTGAAGAGTCAGGCACAATGATGAACTGGGGAAAATATGTAGGAAAGCAGACATCAATAGAGACATTAGGAAATCAGGCAAAGTATAACGTGATAGGATTAGACATTTTCAACAGGGTTGAGGTTGAATACATAATCTTAAGAAGAAACCAATTTGTAGTCACCAATAAGATTGACATTTGAGAGCATTAGGCAACCTGGACATGGATATATTTAGTAATCCATGTTCACATTCCATTGAGGCTTTGGTACAATCATAAGGGTGACCTTCGCATTTTGTGTCCAGAATATTACTGTGTTAATATGTATATGAAGATCAGGTGACATGAGTATTTCTTCCACCATTTCTGGGGGAAATATTTTGAAAAGATATAAATTAGTACTGGGGATACTAATCGGCTTACCCTGTGTTGATGAATATAGAGATGATGCATTAATAGACCATACTGTGAATAAATTATATGACTGGTTCCAAATTTAAATAATGGATTGTATTGATATCTGAAAAAATAGAGGAAATCATTTATTGATATACATACATTCATTCCAACCACTTATATATCTAATGGTTATATTAGAGTTACCGTTTATCATAAATAGTGTGTGAGTTTTGCTTCAAAAATGATTATGGAATCGAAAATAATGTCTTTAGAAAGAAGTATAGTGAAAAGACCAGTCAAGAAACATGGAGAAATATAAGTGTTCTGAAGGAGGAAGTGATTGAAAGTGAACCAAATGTTTATAAATTTGTGAACTTGTGAATGAAAGGATATAATTTATGATGTCTATAAACTGAAGAAATAATAACGTACCAGGTTTGATTAAAATGAACTTTAATAAACACACCATATCCAATAGGAATCTACTTGCATTGATGTTAAACTTGGTCAGTTACTGTAGAAATATTAGGATTTGTAAGCACCCTTCCCTGAAGTTAGTTTTCAGTACTAGGAAACAAATATTTATTTCAGTGGATGTATATTTCTGAGAATAAACTTTTTAAAAGTTGATTATAAATCCACATATATGAATATGAATGAATTCAGGCGGTGTATAAGAAGACACATATATTTCATATTTTGGTAAATCTGGAGAATATATATATATATATATATATATATATATATATATATATATATATATATATATATATATATAATGTATATATAGACACACAAACACACACATTATAATGTAGCAATATATATGCCAATTGAAATTCATCATGAAAAATAACTCATCCGCATATCCCAAAATATTCATTTTACTGAACATGAATATGTGTATAGTGTTGTTCATCTAGGAAGCTCACCCATGGGTTCAATTTTCAGTTAAAACAGCGTTTAGGAGGAGTGATCTCTTCTCACAATTTGTATCTGCCAATTCAGCCACCTCACAAGAATGTATATGTGAAACCAGGTAGGATTCTATTTGTGCATATAAAAATACATTTGCTTAATAGGCTACAGAGAAAGGGAGACAGGAATTCACATTTTTTCTTAACTTTAAAAACACATGGAAAATTATTTCAACAAATAATTGACTAGATTTATAACTCCTACCTTATATTATGCGAAAGGTAATTCCAACTATACACCATGCTTCTTCTGAAATGCTTGTATTTCTATTCCGTTTGGGTTATTTTTCTCCATTATATTAGGATTAGTAGTCAGAGTTTAGTAGGGTATGGGTTAGTGTCAGGGATTCAGTATTTCAAACAGAAAATTGGAAAATGAATCCAATGTGTATGCAAATATGTGCTACAAAACAATCTTCCCTCTCTCATCCAGAACAATGACTTGACATTCCCTTTGCCCCAAGTAAGTCAGAATTAGAGGAGAAGAGTTAGAAAATCTGTGAATATATATTTAGAATGGAAAATGCTCAGGAGTTCACAACCTTGGAGTTGATAGAGCAGTTTCCAAAAGTAAGTGACATGGTAAACACTCCACAAACATGGAGATCTGCTGGCCTAAACACTTCTTGAGAAATTGCCTCTGAGCTTGGGCACTTGAAATATATGTTGTTTTCAGGAGCTTTAACTTCCGATGTAGTGAGACCATCAAAGCTAGGTCTGCATCTATGTGACCAGGAGGACATGGTTTCTTATTTTCCAATGAACATGAGGCAGCAGTGCTAAATTCTCTCTTTGTAGCTAAATTGTGGCCACGGGGGCTAAGTGTCACCCCATGTGGACTCTGAAGCCATTTGGTCATCCTCGACTTTTCGTTTTGTTTCTTGCTGCTGCACTGGGAGTTTGGTATTTGCTTCACGAAATACAAGGAGTTCAAGTGGGACACAGTGCTGGAGGGAGTTCTGTCACGTGTGGTGGGTCAGTGTCTGCATGAGAATGCACCAACTAGGCTTCTATCCCACATAGCTTGCCCCTTGACCATAGCAACCTGATTCTAAACATTGCCGTGAAAAATCTCCATATAACAAGATGCCTTTATGTAGAAGGGTCTGCTGGCTGCACCGTGTCTGTGTCAAGGCATTTGAAAGTCAATGGCAGATCCACAGGCCCCACCACAGATGTTTTATCACACACCTGCACACCACTGCTCTAGGCCCACTACATATCAGGCTCCAACTTACTGGCATCTCTGTTCTACACCATTTTCATGATACCTAGTCAATCAAGGCACTGTCTGGTATACTCATGATCAGCAACAGGACATCCAAAGGTTCTCCAGTGCCACCTGGTCATGAGAATTTCTAAAAATTCATGGTATTTATCTAACTATTTTTCACATATGAAGTTGTTGGTACTGTGGGTTTCAATTCATTCAGGATCCATTAAATGTTGAGGAAGCTCATTTTAATGAAGGATCTGGAGATCTCTCACAGGCAAGGCTTCCCAAAGAGTGGCCAAATTGTCACATGAAGCCAGGCCCATTGAGGTCTCCAATGTGAGGTCCATGTGTGTTTTGACTCTCAACGATGGCTGCCAGGTCTTTCAGAATAAAACCTGTGATATCCTAGCTGAGATTCCCAGTGCTCTCTGGAAAGCCTCTCTGGGCCAAGATCTCAGTTTCCAAGGGCGACTCTCATGCGTGGCCTCCTGAAATCCCAACAACATTCATGGCAATACTTCTCTGAAGTCAGTTCCAAATCTCATTCTCTAAGGGGAATCACACCAGAGTTCAAGCCCAGGTGGACCCAGTCATCTCTTCCAACTACCACACAAATGACCACAATTAAAACCAAAACACTCCCACATGGCCCTCATCTTTTTCCATATAAACACACATCATAACCTCTGGATGGAGTTTTCCATGAGGTGCACATCCAAACCAGTGCCCAAAATAAGCTCCCTTTCCCCTCATTTGCCTAACATCAGGGTTGATTGAACACGCTTCCTGTGAACCAGCAGTGATCAAATAGGCCTGCCGTAAATGCTCCACTTCTCCACTTTGAGGCCTTCTTACTGTGGGGTTTAGATTCTTTTTTTTTCTAAATTTTTTTGGAAATTTAATTGGAAAGTTAAAAAAAATTGTTTTGCAGAATATTAAATTTCTAATGGCAAAGCCTTCACCTTGTTTGTGAAGGAAACCTTGATGCCTTGCCAATCTGGTTATATGGAGACACTCAAAATTTTCTGTTACATACTACATGGATGAATGGCTAAAGCACATAGTTTTTTAAAACTGAAAGGCAGATACCAGCAAGTAAGATAACAAATAAAAGACAATTTTATTAAAAAATAAAGTTGTTATATGACTCAAATATTGGAAATTCAATTCTTTTTTTTTGGTTGTTCAAAACATTATAAAGCTCATGATATATCATCTTTCATACATTTGACTTAATTGGGTTATGAACTCCCATTTTTACCCCAAATACAAATCGCAGAATCACATCAGTTACACACTCACGTTTTTACATAATAGCATACTAGTTATTGTTGAATTCTGCTACCTTTCCTATCCCCTACTATTCCCCCTCCCCTCCCATCTTCCCTCTCTACCTCATCTGCTGTTGTTTAATTCTCTCCCTTGTTTTCCCCTCTTTAGCCTCACAACCTCTTATACGTAATTTTGTGTAACATTGAGTAGTCTCCTACCATTTCCATATAATTTTCCTTCTCTCTCCCTTTCTCTCCCCCCACTCATCTCTGTCTAGTTTTAATATTTTTCTCATGTTCTTCCTCCCTGTTCTCTTCTTATTTGCTCTCTCTATATAAAAGGAAACATTTGGCATTTGTTTTTTAAGGATTGGATAGCTTCGCTTAGCATAATCTATTCTAATGCCATTCATTTCCCTGCAAATTCTATGATTTTGTCATTTTCAGTGCTGTGTAATACTCCATTGTGTATAGATGCCACATTTTTATTATCCATTCGTCTATTGAAGGGCATCTAGTTTGGTTCCACAGTCTAGTTATTGTGAATTGTGCCGCTATGATCATCGATGTGGCAGTATCCTTATACTGCTCTCTATTAAGATCCTCAGGGAAGAGTCTGAGAAGGGCGATATCTCAAATGGTGGTTCCATTCCCAGCTTTCCCAGGAATCTCCATACTGCTTTCCATATTGGACTCTCCAATTTGCAGGCCCACAAGCAGTGTACAAGTGTACCCTTTACCCCACATCCTCACCAACACTTATTGTTGTTCGACTTCATAATGGCTGCCAATCTTACTGGAGTGAGATGGTATCTTAGGGTGGTTTTGATTGCATTTCTCTGACTGCTACAGATGGTGAGCATTTTTTCATGTACTTGTTGATTGATTGTATATCCTCCTCTGTGAAGTGTCTGTTAAGATCCTTGGCCCATTGTTGATTGGGTTATTTGTTATCTCATTGTTTAATTGTTTTGAGTTCTTTGTATATTCTAGATATTAGGGCTCTATCTGAAGTGTAAGGGGTAAAAATTTGTTCCCAGGATGTAGGCTCTCTATTTAACTCTCTTATTGTTTCTCTTGCTGAGAAAAAACTTTTTTAGATTAAGTAAGTCCCATTTGTTTATTCTTTTTATGAACTCTTGGGCTATGGGTGTCCTATTAAGGAATTTGGAGCCCAACCCCACAGTATGTACATCGTAGCCAACTTTTTCTTCTATCAGACGCAGTGTCTCTGATTTTGTATCTGGCTCCTTGATCCATTTTGAGTTAACTTTTATGCATTGTGAGAGAAAGGGATTCCATTTCATTTTGTTGCATATGAATTTCCAATTGTCCCTGCACCATTTGTTGAAGATGCTATCCTTCTTACATTGCATGCTTTTAGGTCCCTTTTCAAATATAAGAAAGTTGTAATTTTGTGGATATGTCTCTGTGTCCTCTATTCTGTACCATTGGTCCATCTGCCTGTTTTGATACCAGTACCACACTGTTTTTGTTACTATTGCTTTGTAGTACAGTTTGAACTCTGGATTCACACTTCCTGCTTAGAATTGCTTTAGCTATTCTGGGTCTTTTGTTGTTCCATATGAAATTCATGATTACTTTATCTATTTCTACAAGAAATGCCATTTGGTTTTTGATTGGCATTGCATTAAACCTGTAGAGAACTTTGGTTAATATCGCCATTTTGATGATGTTATTTCTGCCTATCCATGTACAGGGTATATTTTTCCATCCTCTAACATCTTCTTCTATCTCTCTCTTTAGGGTTCTGTAGTTTTCATTGTATAAATCTTTCACCTCTTTGGTTAGGTTGATTCCCAAGTTTTTTATTTTCTTTGAGTATACTGTAAATGGAGTGGTTTTCCTCATTTCCATTTCAGAAGTTTTGTTGCTGATATACAAGAATGCCTTTGATTTATGCGTGTTGATTTTATATCCTGCCAATTTGCTGAATTCATTTATTAACTCTAGCAATTTCTTTGTAGACCCTTTTGGGTCTGTTAAATATATTATCATGTCATCCACAAATAGCGATAATTTAAGTTCTTCTTTTCCTATTTTTATGCCTTTAATTTCCTTTGTCTGTATCATTGCTCTGGATAGTATTTCAAGAACTAAATTAAATAGAAGTGGTGATAGAGGGCATCCCTGTCTTGTTGCAAATTTTAGAGGGAATGCCTTCAGTTTTTCTCCATTTAGGATGATGCTAGCCTGAGGTTTAGCATATATAGCTATTACCATGTTGAGGTAAGTTCCTGTTATTCCTAGTGTTTTATAGAGTTTTAAAGAAAAAGGGATGCTGTGCTTTGTAGAATGCTTTTTTTGCATCTATCGAGATGATCATATGGTTCTTCTCTTTAAGTCTATTCATGTGATGGATTACATTTATTGATTTCCGTATATTGAACCAGCCTTGCATCCCTGGGATGAATCCCTCTTGATCATGAAGCGCAATTTTTTTATATGCTTTTGTTTTTTATTTGCCAGGATTTTATTGAGAATTTTTGCATCCAAGTTTATTAGAGATATTGGTCTGTAGTTTTCTTTCTTTGAAGTGTCTTTGTCTGGTGTTGGGATCAGGGTGATGTTGGCCTCATAGAATGAATTTGGAAGAACTCCTTCTTTTTCTATTTTTTGAAATAGCTTGAAAAGTATTGGTATTAATTCATCTTTGAACGTTTTGTAGAACTCTGCTGTATAACCATCTGGTCCAGGGCTTTTTTTTGGTTGGTAGTCTTTTGAAGGTTTCTTCTATTTCTTCCTTTGTTATTGGTCTATTTAAATTGTGTGAGTCTTCCGGACTCAAACTTGGCAGATTATATGACATAAGAAATTTATCAATATCTTCATTATCTTCTGTTTTATTGGAATATGGGGTTTCAAAATACTTTCTAATTATCATCTGAATTTCTGTAGTGTCTGTTGTGATGTTGCCTTTTTTATCCCATATGTTAGTAATTTGAGTTCTCTCTCTACTTCTCTTCATTAGCATGGCTAAGGCCCT